>NC_082689.1:13858211-14152111 GCF_949987515.2 Delphinus delphis | reverse complement strand
CCTAAAATCCTATAAATTTCTCCATACCACCTCTGGTTTTTAAGATTCCCTGATTATATGATGAAATAAGCATATTCATATAAAATGCTTAGAATAGTTCCTGTGTCAAAATGGAAAGTTAGTAAATTATAGATAATACGATCAGTAAGTTTTATTTGCCACCTCGCCCGATAATGCCTTTTAGAAGCGTGACTTTTTAAAAAATTCTTTAGCTTAGGACTTATAGTTTTACTTTTGGTATTATTTAATATTTTGCTTTTTTTTAAATCTAGTGAAAGAGAAACATGTAAAGTTAGAAAACAGAAAATATGAGAGCAATCTCCCGCATTCAAAACTGGTTTTGAGAAGAAAGCATTTTAAAAGTTCTCCAATCTTCATTGCCTACTGCCTGTAGATAATGTTCCAAAAGATGTGGCATCTATTTATAAATCTATAATCTATTAGTCTGTAGTTCAGCAATTATTCTAACTTAGAACAAATTAACTTAAACAAAGAATCAAAAAGCTGAGTCATCCTATTGGAAAACCAGGTCTTCCATTTTTATTTTAGGCATTCAAGCTTTGCTGCCTAGAGCTTATGTTTACTGTAGAGGTAAAGAACTCTCATTTTCTTGGGACCCCTTCTTGGGAGGGGGCTTCTTATTGGAAGGGTGAGGTCAGTTCCAAAATTACTGGAGAGAGGTGTCTGTCTTGTAACAGAAACAAGAGCTCAGAGAGAACCCAATTGAGCTTCAGGAAGGGGATCATTTTTAGATTTCTCCCTGCGGGTATCACCATGTGGGCGGCAGTTTCCAGGTGAGGGCTGTGAAGATGGCATCTCCAGATGGAGAGAGGCTGGGAGATAAGAACCAGAGAAATTGTGCCAATCCTTTGGAGTTGAGGAGTATACATCTATATTAGTCTTCTAGGGCTACCATAATCAATTCGATTTTTAGCTTAAACAATACTTGTTTTCTCACAATTCTGGAGGCCAAGAGTCCATAATCAAGGTGTCAGCAGATTCAGTTTCTGGTGAGAGCTCTCTTCCTGGCTTGCAGATGGTCACCTTCTCTCTGGGTCTTCATGTGATCTTTCTTCTGTGCATATACTTGGGGAGAGAGAGGTAGAGGGAGAGAGCTCTCTGGTGTGTCTTCTTATAAGGGTACTAATCCTATTGGATCAAGGCTCCATCCTTATGACCTCATTTAACCTTAATTACTTCCTTAGAGACATTGTCTCCAAATACAGCCATATTGGGAGTTAGAGCTTCAACATATGAATTTGGGGGAGGGGAGACACAAACATTCAGTCCATAATAACATTCTAAGACAGTGTGCAGAGCAGGCCACCTGGAAGCCATCACTGAGACATCATGACACCTTAATGGTCATGTCCAAGTAACAAAGATCCCCTGTGTACCACCCACTTAGGGCTCTACCTAAGTTCTTGTTTCTGCTGTGAGAGACACCACTGGGTAGGATCTGAAAGTTATTCTTTTAAAAACATGCTGTGTTTAACCTTTACATGGAAGCTTCTGGATTTATTTCTCTTCTTCTTTCCTTGGTATATGTAAAGTCTGCTCTGAGTTCACTTTGTCTACATTCAGATTTGGGACAGAGACCTGAGCAATAGAGCACTGGCTTCCTGGAGTTATAGAGTCACCACTGGAGGTGGGGTGGTGATAGTTAAGGGTCCAAGTCAAGGCAGCTGACTCAACCCCCAGACCCATCTGGAGCATCTCCTTTCAGATCAAATCCTGAAGGTTCAGAAGTTACGAACTTAATAAGTTAGGAGGTATTCTCTTCCATAGTCCCTCACTTTTCTACTATTATGTCTAATTTATTTCCCTTGTATTCTGTTTGCTAGAATATCCTGAGAATGTTTCCTGAATGTTGGTTGTTATGTGTTGAATTGTGGCCCCACAAAAAAAGTCTTAACCTTCAGTACCTCAGAACGTGCCCTTATTTGGAGATAAACTCATTACAGAACTAATCAAGTTAAAAGGAGGTCATTAGAGTGGACCCTAGTACAAAATGACTGGTGTCTTATAAAAAAGGGAAATTTGGACACAGAAACACATACAGGGGGAAGATGACATGAAGACACCCACAGAGAGAACACCATATGAAGATCGGAGTTATGGTGCGTAAGCCAAGGAACTACCAGAAGTTAGGCAAGGAGACAGTAAATTTCTATTGTTTTCTGTTGTTTAAGCCCCCTGGGGGTAGTTAATTGCCACATCCCCAGAAATATATTGGCGAAACAAGCTGAGTCAGGTTCTTGTTGGCATTAGATTACACACATCTTGCTTTATTCCTTGCAGTAACAGCCACTGAAAATTGGGGACCTTTATGGTTGATTAGGTCAAAGAACTATATGCCTCAAAAGGTGAAAGACTGAAAAGGACAAGATGGGCATTTCAGACAAGACCTGCCCCCCAAAATATTGATTGCAAGGTAGTGAAGGATGGTGTAAAGGGAAAATTATAGAGATGACAAAATTATAGAAATGGAGAATAGATCAGGGTTTCTAGGGTTTCGAGAAGGAGGGAAATGTGTGACTATAAAGAGGTAATACTAGGAGCTCCCTAGTGTGGCAGAGCAGTTCTGTACCTGATTGCTGTGGTGGTTATAAAAATCTATACATGGAATAAAATGTCATATACACACACACCCCAAGAAAATAATGAATACATTCAAAAGCTGGTGAAATACAAGTAAAATCTATAGTCTAGTTAGTTGTATTGTTCTAATGTCAATTTCCTGGTTTTGATAATGTATTGTTGTCATGTAAGATTTTAGTTACCACGGAAGGAAGCTAGCTGATGGGCACACAGCCTCTCTCTGTAATATTTTTGCAACTTTTTTTGTGAATTTGTAATTATTTCAAAATAATAAATGTTTAACCAAAAAGAGAGCTTAGCTGGGAGATACGAGATAGCGATTTCAATTCTTCTTTAATTTCTACTACCCACATGGCCTCAACTTTTGACCTCAATGGCCCCAGTTTAATCATCTGTTAAATTAATATCATAGAATGTGAATATTTTCATAATCACAACTAGTTTTAAAGAATAGATTTCAAGGGCAACAAGAGCAAAATTTTAAGCATGTACAGTTGAACTCATTAGAATTTCAGCTCTTAGTTTAATATTTATTCCAGCCTCTCTACTAATTTCTGCTCTAATCAAACCCTGTTAGATACTTGAAAGTAATATAAAAATGGAACCCCCTTGGGACTGTGGCACAGGTGGACTCCAAAGCAACTTCATGATTCATCAGTTGTCAGCTGGCAATCACTGCAATTATCAAATTCAGATTACCTCTAATCCTGCACCAACATTAGTTTTACTTTTTAAAAAATGAAATAATTGATTCTAATAAGTGGTCCCAGACTTGTCATTAGGGTCTTTTCAATTTCTCTCTGGTGTTTCTTTTGAGCTCTAATCAGATCCAGTTCTCTTCAGTACAGTTTGCAGGCAATATTCATATATTCTATTTTCAAGATTTATTTTTAAAATGATGGTACTTAAGATGCTTGGTAACTGAATAAACAAGCTACAGAACTGGATTATGGATAGTCACATTTCTCTATGAAATACATGTGCGTGGGTACAGGCACATTACATTTATTTTAATACATTTATAGAAAGAATCTGGAAGAATAGACTCCACGCTGTTATCAGTAGTTATCTCTGAAGGATTGAGATTGTAAAAATGCATTTTCTAAGGAAAATGTTTCCATAATATTTAATCAATAAAGATTATGTTACGTTTGATGCCCTCCCCAATCATATTGGCCAACAATATGCATATATTAATCCCATTCCTAGCTATCTATACATCACCACACACAGACACACACACACACACACACACACACACACACACACACACAGCAGATCACCAACCCTGCAATAATAATGCAGAGGAAAGCTTAGATTACAGGGAAGAATCACAGGCCTTGTCATTCTTTCCTCTTACCTTTTAATCCAGCCTAACCTAGACATACATCTCAATGCTACTGGTCCATTATATCCTGTCCCTAACACTTTGACTCCCTGTCTGCCTCTGAACCTCCAATCCTAAAAAATTTGTGTTTACAAGTAGCCTGTTGTGTTTGAACCTTAGCTTGGTTTACTCCTATGGCAAGGAAACTTTGTGGCAATTTTTCCCCTTGGACCCAGCCTTGGGAAAAGATCCCAAGCCTAAGCCCATCTGTTCTGAGAGTGGTAGCCAGAGCAAAAGATGCCTAGTAGGGTGGGTAAATAGTCAGGGAGGAAGAGGGTTCTCAGTGCTGACAGCTTGACAAACATGCAAGAGGGACTGAAAATGCTTGTTCTTACGTAGAGCATCACCCAAACATAATGACATCATTTCTGTAAAAAAAAAAAAAAATTAAGAACATAAAGAAGAAGGAACAGAAGGTCACTGCTGATGTGGCTTTTGTACATCCAAGTTCAATACACACGTATGTATTTCAGTCTAAGAATTAAGAGAGAGCTAGAGTTCTCCATGAACAAAGGAAAAGGGAAGACAACATATGTAATGAGTCACTGGTCTCCCAAAGGGGAGAGCGGATGCTACCTGGCAGATTGAAGCATGGTGGAAGGAGAGGGGCTGCATGTTGCAGGGGACCTCCAAGTAGCAAGGAAGTCTTCAAACACTGTGTCCTGCTGAGAAGTTGGTTCTTTGGGGGCCACTGGCTCAGGACAAAAGATAAGTCTGTTGACAGTCCAAGCTCCCTTTTACTGATAACCTTCCCAGCCTACATACAGAATTGAGCCAAAAGTCATGACACAGTCATGAAGAGATTGTGTCATGAAGAGATCATGAAGAGATTCTTCTGTGGGAGAAGCCAAAGATCAGTTCACAAATTGTCAGTATTGTGGTGAGGGGACCACAGTTCTGAAACGTTCATGAGTCATAAGCTTGAACTCTGATGAGTTCTAGATGCTGTTGCCTGAAGAATGTGTCCATGTACACTCACAGAGAAGTTTGCATAATCTCAGGGGTTTCAAAAACCCAGCCTAAGAACTTTTAAAAAGCTGTATTTCCTTGCAGAAGGTTAAAACTCAGTGGAAAAACAGGAAGTTCTTAGCGTGGAACTTAGAATACTTAAGAAAAATTGGGGTAAATGAAAATAGGAAAACTAATAACAAAAAGAAAGCCAAGATTAATGGGCTTAGTAAAATAGCAAAATCTCTTTGGACCAGACTTTAAACAGAAAAGTCATTTAGTAAAGCTGAATGTTTCCTCAAAGGAACAATAGAAAAACCTCAAGTGTCGGGATGGGGGTGGGAGGCTATCGTATATGAAATAAATAGAGAAGGAGCAAGAAGAAGCCAAGTTGACTATGCAAACACCCAAATTACAAATTAACATTACAAAAAGAAACTTGGCCAGGACTTCCCTGGTGGCTCAGTGGTTAAGAATCCGTCTGCCAATGCAGGGACACAGGTTCGAGCCCTGGTCTGGGAAGATCCCATATGTCAGGGAGCAACTAGGCCCGTGCACCACAACTACTGAGCCTGCACTCTAGAGCCCACAAGCCACAAGCACTGAGCCCATGTGCCGTGACTACTGAAGCCCATGCGACTAGAGCCCGTGCTCTGCAACAAGAGAAGCCACCGCAATGAGAAGTCCGCCCACCCCAACGAAGAGTAGCCCCTGCTCACCACAACTAGAGAAAGCACACATGCAGCAAAAAAGACCCAACGCAGCCAAAAACAAATAAATTAGTTAATTAAAAAAAAAGAAACTTGGCCAGCTTACCTAAGAGAGCACAGGGAGATAGCAGGTAATTGGGCTAAAATCAGAAAATAAAAGCCAGAAATGAGATGCAAATTGCAAGACGCAAGCAAAGACTTGTACAAAGAAGTTTTTTAAACGTAAGGCACAAGAGACAATTACAGGGATGCTGGCCTTCAAATTACTTTTTAATAAAAGATTTTTTAAATCCCTTAAGTACTTATAACTATACAGGAATTTAGTTTGCAAAGTTCCTAGCAGTCAATGATTGCAATAACGATAATAATAGTAATAATCATAATATTACCAACACGTCCCCAGCATGAAACATAAGCTCCAGACGTGAAACCTTGTTTCCATTCATTTATTCCCTTAACAACAATTTTCGTATCATTTTAGTGGAGATCTTAAATTAATAAATTCACATAAAGCATTAGATATTAATATTCTTATTGTTATCAATGTTTCAACTTGCTCAGCACCCATTCACCCTTTTGTAATTCAAGAATCCCTGTTCTCTTTTTGGAAACCACTTTCTTCCTACTCTGAATCCGTGTGGGTTGGATAGGGTTGACCTCTGCTCCAAAGGTTCCTGAAGATCTCCTGACCCCAACTAAGGCAGTCAGAGTGTCACACTCCTCAGCTATGGTTGTGAACTCATGGATCACCCATGACCGAAGCAGACCAGTGAAAACCCTAGTTGTGATATTTGCTGAAATGATCTCTTTCTAAGACATGGGGTACTGAGGAGCAGATAAGGCTGGAATAACCAGAGCCATCTTGGCCCCTACAAAGGCAGAACATGACTGAGAGTGAAAGCAATAAAAGGAAAACCAAAGGACAAAGTTTGAGTGCAGAGACATAGGTAGGATGAAACCACCCATTTCTATTTCTAGACTTCCTAGTTACATGACTCATCGATTCCTTTTTCTTGAATAACTTGGTGTGAATTGCATTTCTCTAGCTTGCAACCCAGAATCCTAGCCAGAAGAAGTGTGTGCCGCGTGCGTGGTATGTGCTGGAGAAATGTCAAGGTCTAAGCTAGAAGAGGTCTCTGTCTTCGTGGAGCTCAGAATCTACTGAGGAAGGCTGGCATGAATAATTCATTGTGATGTATTGAGAGTAATAAGGGAGGAGCGCAGGTATCCAATGCCGAAGTTTAATAATTGGTACATCTCACCTGGTCTGAGAGATCAGAGAAGACTTCCCCAGTGAAGAGATACTTATTCTGAGATATGAAGGATGAAAAGGAGTTCATCTGGTTTAAACAGATGACATTGAAGAAACAAAATTCTTGCACATATACAAAACCCTTGAACAACATTCTTACTCTATGATATAGAAGGAAACTGAGTTGACTAATAGAACAGGCAATATCAGAAATGCAAAGCCAAGGATACACATTACATAGAAATCAAGGACTCTATAGATTTTAAAATATGTGAGACATATTAATTTTTATAAACAATGGGAAATTATATACAAGGGGACAGCTAAGGAAATGTACATGTGTTCATGAATACACAGTGTTGAATACACAGTGTTGAGAAAACGAACTATTGGGACAGATTAGATAGAACAAATGTGTTCTACCAAAGGGTTGAGGCATGAGGAGTTGTGAGGACTGAAAATTACTTTTGTGGTCTTAGAAAAGTTATGTAAACCTTTAGGCATCAAGTTTTTATTTAATCTAAAAGAAGACACAGTGGTAACTAGAAGATCCCTAAGAGCCTTTGCACTAGTTAAATTGTGTGATGCGTCTCCAGTCTAGTCTGTCAAAGCTTAATTTTGACATATTAAAGTATGATTCTGACACCTACCAAGGGCTCACTTTCCTGAGTTCATATTTCACTAGGGCCTTTGTATTGATTATTCTCTGCTTGTAGGATTGTAACCTACCTCAAAAACTTGACTTTCAAAGAAAGATAGAAGCTAAAGTCCATGTTTCACGTTGTAGAGCGTAGGATGTTGGCACAGTGTGATGCTTTTAAAAATCAAACAGACCTCTCAAAGCTATTCACAGAAATATGTCTAGATTGAGAAATGACTGAAAGTAAATTACGTGCATGACATATGAGTATAAAGTAATGTGTCAGGCTTCCAAATAGAAGTACCAAGTGGGCGTGGTCTCTTTCAAAGAATTCCATTGGGAGATGAATCCTTGATCTGAGACCTGTGCTCAGCCACTTTCGGAAACTACTTTCTTGAATTTCCTTTAGAGACATGCTTGCTCTTTTATTTATTTATTTATTTATTTATTTAGGCTGTGTTGGGTCTTCGTTGCTGCGCGCGGGCTTCCTCTAGTTGCGGTGAGCAGGGGCTACTTTTCGTTGCGGTGCACGGGCTCCTCATTGCAGTGGCTTCTCTTGTTGCAGAGCACAGGCTCTAGGCTTGCAGGCTTCAGTCGTTGCAGTGTGTGGGCTTAGTAGTTGTGCAGCACGAGCTTAGTTGCTCCGTGGAGAGTGGGATCTTCCCAGACCAGGGATCGAACCCATGTCCCCTGCATTGGCAGGCAGATTCTTAACCATTGTATCACCAGGGAAGTCCCCATGCTTGTTCTTTTGACTACCCTTAAGAGTGACAAAATTTGTCCTTTGGATGATTTTTGAAAACAATGAAAATGTACTTAGCTCCAAGCCAGGTGAATAAAGTGGGTAATCAAGCTGTAGAATTCCACTTTGATCTGAGACATGAAGCAATGAGTTTTATCCCCCTGAGCTCAAACTGACTGTAGGGCAATTTCAACTAAGATCTAAAAAAAAATTTTTTTTTAACAATGACAATATCTTGAAAATACGTGTCTCCTGCTAGGGTGACTACTCAAGTACATACTCTGGGCTGACAGAACATAGGTAATTTTTAAGTCACTTATTATACCAAATCGAATATACATAAAATTAAAATTGGGGGCCCTTCCAATAATTCTCTGTGAATTCATGATTCCAAAGTATTTTGGAATCTTTAACACAAACCATGCCTGTGCATAACAGGCACTCAAAGAATAAGTATAGTCTCTAATCTTAAAGTAGGGCAGCAGCAAATAAGTACTGGAGCCAGTCCTTGAGTTTACATTCCTATTGTAGGACCCCAGAGAGCACCTGGCAATAGACAGTAACAACAACATGAAAATTCAAGAGTATAGTGATGGGACTTCTGAGAAATTAAATGCGATTTCTGATCGACATTTTGAAAAATTAACAGGATCGAACTAAATATATGTTTTCCATGCTCAAGAGACAAGACAAGCTTCCTCAATTATATTTGGAGGAACACCTTTGAACAGATCTCCAGCTTCATATGACTTCTGACCCCCAAACCAAAGTTCTGTAAGAACTTAAGAAACTTAGACTATTGTCTTTCCAACATGTTTACTGCCACTAGTTGTAACTCTGTACAGTGAAATTAGTAATATTCAAATCCCACATTAGTTCACAATCTATTTTTACCTTTTGGAGAAGAGATACTTTGTCAATTTAAGTCACTAAAAATTCAAAGAAATTTACCAGTTAATTTTTAAATCCATAATAAAAATAATAGTATTCTAGTCTTCCCAACTTAGGCAATACTCAATGTGAACAAAGAGTTTTCTGAGTGCTTTTAAATTTCCAAAATGATTGGGTGGAAAAATTGGTAATATGCATTACAGTTTTTTTTGGAAATCTATGTGTATACTGAAGGAAATTATAAGATATACTAAGAAAAGGGAGAAGACAAAAGAGAACAGTTTAAGATGATCATACTTTACCATTAGCAGAAGTCTTCCCATAACACACTGCACACGTTTACTCTGCAAATATCTTTAATTTCCACTTAGGAGAATTTCAATGCCTTCAAATAGTATTCACTTTAGGTCAAAAGCCATCTAAAAATGTTTCTCTAAATTTATCTTTAGTTACTAATGTTGAAGCCAACATTACTCTTAAGCAAATATGCTAAGTACCAATAAGTGGAAAAAAAGTTTTCGTTCCTAAGACAAGGAAAACACACTCTACTTCCTCCATTTTATAAAATGACCTAATTCAAAATCGTGACTGCATCAGGTCACCCAATTCATCCACCCAAAGTCTCCGTTAGAAGATTAGGGGTATGCCATCTCAGGGTGTAAATTCTATAAGGGAGCTTGTAATACTCTGCTCAAATGGAATTGATTTGAGCCAAAAAAGATTTTACGAGGCCAAACTGTTCATATTTTCTGGGTCAGCACAGTCCCATAGAGAGAGTATAGTGGTCCCAGAGGCATGGGCCAAGTTCTCCAAGAACCTAAATATGGTTTTTGGAAATGGTTCTCTTTCAGTTGAGATTTCTGCCATTCCAACTCCTTCCCACCTCTAAATTCATATAGAAGATAAAAAACATTTCTAGAACAAAGATTAAAGCTGAATTTGATACTTCCTTTTGTTGCTTGATATTATTTTACAGTTAAACATTAAAACAACCTTGCACATTTTCACAATTCTCATGTTTTCTCCATGTCTAATCGATTGACAAATACTAGTTGAGGCTCCTCTGTGGGCCTGTGGAAAAGGACCCTTGCCTTTGCTGGATTTGAGGTCTAGTTGGACAGATAGGAGACCCATGGGAAAGAATAGCAAAAACGATAAATAAGGGCTCATTTGTGGGGTTCAGACTGCATGTTTTGGGGGAATTAAGATACTTGGGAGCTGTACTGTGTGCAGTGAACAAGGAAAATGGTCTAGGTAGTGGGCGACAGATAAATGTCATCCTGGTGAGACAGCGTGCTCAGACCCCATGTCTGTCACTTACTTGCAGATTGATGGTTAGGCTGCCTCACTTCTCTACGCATCCAGGTTCTCAGCTGTACAAAGGGGATAAAAATAGTAGCTCCTTTATGAGTTATTACGACAATGGCCAGAAGTGATACTTAGCACAGTGCCTGGCATAAATAATAGCACAGAGCTATTACTTACTCAGGGAGTAAGACTCAGTCAAGATTTTGATTGGTGGATTGGATTTTAATGTGAAGAAAGAGAGATTTGGAACAGGGAGGACGTGAGAACAAACCCAGAGGCAGAAGTGATGATACATTTTAGAGATAAACGCTACTGAAATGATCAAGCCTTTTACCAACTTACACTAAGAAAGTACAGTCTTACATAATGAATATTGTGTGTATTTAATTGCAGGAAGAATGTAGATTCCTACTCCTGCTTCTCTAGAGATTCTGATTCAGCAGGTCTATGGAGAAATCCAGGAATCTCTATGTTAAAACATATTACATGTGAGTTGTTTTTTTTTTTTTTTTTTTTGCGGTACACGGGCCTCTCACTGCTGTGGCCTCTCCTATTGCAGAGCACAGGCTCCGGACGCGCAGGCTCAGTGGCCATGGCTCACGGGCCCAGCCGCTCCGCGGCATGTGGGATCTTTCCAGACCGGGGCACGAACCCGTGTCCCCTGCATCGGCAGGCGGACTCTCAACCACTGCGCCACCAGGGAAGCCCCCATGTGAGTATTTTGATCAGTTAAGGAGTACTCTATACCAATAAATTGTAAGGCCTAGTATTCAGGACACTAACACGCTAGCTATTCTGTGATTCTATGGAAGCACATTTTAACACAAATTGTTGGATGATAATTAAATTTTTGTTTTTAATAACTCAAGGCTGCATATTCTAGAGACAGAGTTTGGAATAGTTGAGAAGTAGATGGAAGGCACAGATAAAATCCCAGAATCATTGGCAGTTACATTAAATAACCATCTTCATTTTACAGATAAGAAAACTGAGACCCAAAGGAATTAATGACTTAGCATATTCACTCATAGTAACTATATCAGAGGCCTTGGTGAGAAAAAGCCTAGTCTTTCATTTTGTATAAGCAGTTTAAGGAATATAATATTGTTCAGTATGGGAAGGAAGTCGAACAATAGTAAGAAAGGCCATGAGCCTGCAGATTTGCTAGAAAAGCAGCTTGCCTGTAGATGCAGAGGCAAATCTATTAAAGTAAACAGAAATTGATTTCACTTGGACTCAATCAAAGGTGTATAAAAACATCTGGGCCTCCGTGGACAAGAAAGTGGCCTTGCCGTGTATCTTGAGATGTACCAACATCTGCGACCATAGCCCACTGTGGGAAAGTATGTCACTTCATCAATCCCTCCCCAGATAAAGTTGAAACTGGACAGAAGCTTATTTCCTAGGCATAATTAAAACTAAATTTAGCTGTCCCAATAACACAAGAAGGGACTTTAGCAATTCCATACATCTAAGTTAAAAACAAACTTTCGTAATACCGAACACTCCAGCCCATAGGTCAAGTTTGCTTTGGGCATTTGTATTTGGCCTGTGATTTTGCTTGGAACATTTATTCATCACAGATCAGAAATGGATTACAAATTCAAGGGTCTTACTTAGGTCCTAAAACTTAAC
Organism: Delphinus delphis; assembly: GCF_949987515.2. NCBI lineage: Eukaryota > Metazoa > Chordata > Mammalia > Artiodactyla > Delphinidae > Delphinus > Delphinus delphis. Next base: position 14,139,997 of record NC_082689.1, on the reverse strand, counting down.
TCTGCCTCTACCCACTTTTGATCTATAACTACCTGAAACTGGAATGTCCTGTTAACTGCTTAATTTCTAAAATGTGTACATGCCAGGGGAATACTTACTATAGTCTTCCAAATGCTGTCTTCTTTTGGGATATGGTGACCTTACTAGACTTGCATCATAGTCTTACTCATCATTGTCATCTTTATGGTGCTCTAGAGTAGCAAAGGCCGATTTAAGTTCCATTAAGTTTCACTCTTCTCTAAACTTGGACAAATTCATTCCAGATATATAAGCCAGAAACCCGAGGGCTGTACTTGACATATAATAATTTCTCATGCCTTAGAACCAATTCATCACTGATATTCACCCCGTAAATCTTTCTAAAATCTATTTTCCTCTCATCGTTTCTAGATCATACTCTACTCAAGCTGCCATAGTCTCTGTGGAACTCTACTCACTGATCTGCCCTCCTCCATTCCAACTCCTCCCTGATCCATTTCCGCCCTGAAGCCAGTTATCTTTTCAAAGTGAAAGTACATTTAGGACACCTCAACCTCCTTGCTTAAAACCAGCCAGCGGCTTCCCGTTCCACACCCAGCTCAGGTCAACCTTCCTAACTGCATGCATCCCTGCCCCTTGCTCTCTGCTCGCCGGTCACGTTGGCTTCTTGCATCCAGTTCCTCTTATTACAGGGCTTTTGCCCTTGCTGCTCTCTCTGGAATGTTCTCTGCCTTCCTGTCCTCCTCTTTATATAGATCCCATTTTTCAGAGGGCAGTTCAAACATCACATCTTGAGGAAGTTTAACTACCCTGCCCTCAATTAAGCTCACTAATTTTATTAATAAACATATGTGTATGTGTATTTATTTTTTTATCACATTAGCCTATGATAAATATATAATCAAGGTTTTAAAATAGTTTAATTTATCTACATCTAGTAAGATGCTAAAGTTTGGGGGCATTTATATATACCAATACCCATGGTACCTCCTAGATGGTAAACCTAACTAATCACTACTTGTCAAATCAAGGTTCTTATGTCTTGGCAGTAATTAGGTCTCAGTGAATAAGTGTTTCTTTGGAGATAGAAGAAAGAAGGGATTATTTTGGAAGGAGGGGACTTTAGGAAAGAGCAGGTTTTTAAGGGAAAGGATTTTGCAATACCAGAAGGAGTGAGAGTTTCTGAGAAGCACTTCTATGAGGTGATACTTCCTAGGGCGTGAAATAGGTGCTGGGCCACGGAAAATCTCCCCTGTGCTGCCAGCCTGGGTTGCCAGGGACCAAGCTGTGATGTCAGGACTCGTCGTTACGCCTGCAATCCTCAGCTTCCTATCTTAACTGAGTCCCTCTAGCCTTCCCCAGCTCGTCTTCTTCAGCCTGGTGTTCATTCCACCCCTCCTCTCCCTCTGGAAGGAGAAGGGAAGAAAAGGAAGAAAAACATCAAAGAAAAAATGATATCAAAGAAAAAGATATATCTCTGACAGTCTTTATCAGTGGGGAGAAGAGGTTTAATTCTCCCTGTTACCAGCTTTTACTTCCTTCATGGATTTACCTTCCCTTTCTTATATTTACTTAATATTTAAGCCTCCCTTTTCCAAGGACCACATTCCTCTTGAACCTACTCCCTCCCTTCACTAGTTCCCAGCCCCAGCTATGCACCAAAATGGCCTGATGTGTTTCCAGAAATGCCAGTATCTAGTCCAGCATGTCTGTGGTGGGAGGCGGCAGGTAGAGCTCTGTGCTTCTTAAAGTATCCTGGAGTCTAACCTCATCTAGGGCTGAGAATTAACTGTTACGGTATATCGAGAATATCTTGAATATTTTATAGCCAAAATGGAGAAAAGCTGGCAGAATAGAAAGCAGTAGAAGGAGAGAGCAGAAATGGCATTGGAGGAAAACAACAAACAGGAAGGAGAAAAGCTAAGAAGGCTCCATTTAGACCCCTAGAATGGTTCAGACACGTAAAGGGCTTCAGCCTGTGTGAGGCCAGGGACAGCACCTTGTTTAAGTCACACAAGCATAGCCAGGCCTGGAGCCCAGCTCTCCTGAACCCTAGTCTACTGCTTTTTACCTAGAGGGCTTTGAAGGGTAAACCAAGCTTGAATCAGATTCCAGCTCCAGTGGTGGTCAGAGGAGGGAGGCATTGGGAGGGAGTTGGTCCTAACTTGGGAGCTTGGACTCTGGAAGCCCAGACGGTTCTGGTCCCTGCTATTGGTCTGCTCTTGGAGCCGGGGTCACAGGTGGACCACTGGGTCAGAGGGATCTGCTGAGCCTGCAGGGTTATGGGTCTCAGTGCCTGGGCAGGGAAGCAGATGGGGCCATGGCAGCTGTGTCCCTAGTGTGAGCAGTCATACTGACCAAGGCTCAAGACTGCAGCAGACGGTGCCTTCCCTGCAAGGCTGGGCTCCTGCAGCCACCACGGCCTGGACTCGCCTGCACAAACCGGCCAAGACTCCCGGGAGACCCCTATGGGGGACCGATGAACTTGAAGAACGTGAACAGTAATGTGAAGCAAACTGAAAAGCCTTGAAAAAATTATCTGCTAATAGGTTAACTGAATATTAGAATGTGTTGTAGCAAGTATGCCTTGCCTTAATTCTGCAGTCTGAAGGCAAAGTATGGTTGATGGGTTAAAGTCTGAAAACCGTTTTCCTTAAACGGCATTTAAAATCTATAAACATAATAAAAATCTAAATGATTTCAATTTAAAGGAAACAAATCTTGACTTTCCATTGGCAGACTGTGTATGTTGAGATGGTTTCCATTAAAGGTATTGGATTTCTATTAACCCATTCACATGATCGTCTCCTGTCCCCTTGTGGCCAAATGTGGACATTTGAGAGCCAGTTGCCCCGGGTACAGCCTCACAGTGCGAAACAGAGCAGGTGCGGATGAAAGTGAGTGCCTCAACCTCACGAGGATAATACCCAACCTAGGCAATGCATGCCCAAGAGAATTCAATTATTTTATGAACTTACAATTAGTCTAAGCTTGTCTGCAGAGGCACATAGCCTTGAGATGACCTTTCAAGTCCAGGAAAGGAAATTTGAGGGGATGGCACCCTCTGCTGCTCAATTTTATCATCACCAGAATTTAATAGCTGAGAGCCAAAGGAATGATTAATATGAGATGTTCGTGTAAACGTGGGTATGGTCAATACGAGATATTCACGCAAGACTGCGACTCCTCCCAGCAGGCCCTCTGACAGTTCCAGAGCTTCACCTCACTTTTCTTTAATAACTGGCCTGTAAATGGTTCATCTTTAGGCGGTTTCCACCTCCCTTCTTTCCTCTAACCCAAGCACCAAGAGTACTTAAGAGTAAGAATAAAATCATGTGATACCTTTGGGGTCCAGTCTCGCACTACACCTATTCTTCCGTTCTTCAAGGTCAACACAAATGCCATCATTTCTTATCCTTTATTTATAGATTATCTTCTTTTTCCCTAATTCACTTTTCAGAGAACTCTCCCACTTTCAAAAATGAATTTCCACCACTACCATGGAAATCTCTAGTCTAGACCTAGACCAGCAAAGACTTCCTTATTCAATGCGGGGGGGAGAGTAGCCAAATGAAAATACACTTTCGTTCAGTTCTTGAAATGTTCCAATACCACATCACATCTTAGTTATCCAAATCCTATGGAAAACCTCACCATTGTTTGCTTCACAGCAAAGGCCAGCTTCATCCTCAGGGTGTCCTCTTCTTTGGTTGGTCCCTCTTCTCCAGGATAAGCGTTCTGTAGTGTCCCCTGGCTGCCTAAGGACCCCAATGAGGACGCCCACCTTTTCCTGTCTTTTGTGAGCCTGTATGTGCTGTGCTCACTGTTTGTTCCTCTAATAACCACTCCCACCAGATTTACAATCATCCACAGTGGTTCCAGTCTCCTTTCTTATGTAGTATAAAAATATGTCACCTAGGGCTTCCCTGGTGGCGCAGTGGTAGAGAGTCCGCCTGCCAATGCAGGGGACACGGGTTCGTGCCCCGGTCCGGGAGGATCCCACATGCCGCGGAGTGGCTGGGCCCGTGAGCCATGGCCGCTGAGCCTGCGCGTCCGGAGCCTGTGCTCCGCAAAGGGAGAGGCCGCAGCGGTGAGAGGCCCGCGTACCACAGGAAAGAAAAAAATATGTCGCATAATATCCCAAAGGAATCAAACTGTTCAAAATCTTCCTTTTTCCCAGGTAAGTAGACTTAACTTAAGGAAAGGACATTAATGGTGTGAAATTCAAGTAAGAACTAGACTGTTTTAGCACGGATCCTCTCACATGTTAACCAGTCCACTCACATGAAATTTGAGTGAGCTTTGTAAAATTTTTCAGATATTTCAGCATCTCCACTATGATACTTGAAGCCTCTTTCTCTGCTTTTCGGTATCCGCTGTTATGAGTGGCCAGAGACCTCTGAACTTCTTCAACGTACTCTAAGAATGTAAAATAATGGTAATAATAATAAGCCAGTGCATTTAGTATGGTTTAATTGCATTAATCTAAAGGATGTAATTCTTTTAAGGTTATAATTTTCTCTTTTTTATAATATGGCAAGTCTAAGAAACTGTAAACTAAATGATTTTTCCATGATGCCAAGAAATCACTAGCAAACAGAGACTTATTCACCATTTTCTGCAAATCTTGATTTATTCATCAACTGGAACACGGCTTTACTCTCTAAAAGAAGCAGGAAGAGAAATACCGCAGCCTTCAGAGTTATTGGACCAAATAAGATTATATCAAAGTAACGGAAACTCGAACTGGAATGGTGACTGAATACTTACCTTTAAAAAGTTCAAACATTAGAGCAAATTTTACCTAGAATGTATCTCTGGGTTTGTTTGCTTGTTTGTTTGTTTGTTTTTGTGGTTCCATTTGGCTTTGTTTGGCAAGAAAAACTCAATTGAGTAGGATTTTTATACCTTACTCATTTTAACAGGAACATGTATGGAGAGGCCCAGATTGCCAATCAAGAGTATTTATCCACATGGGAAAATCCTAAGGATGCTAATTATAAATGGCTTATCACCAAGTCAGATGCTGAAAGGAGGGTTGAAAGGCAACTTTGAAAATGGACATTTCGTTCCTCCAAAAATAAGAGCTTTTCTTTTACTTCTTTGGAAATAGCTAAATCTTGGATTCTTTCACTATTAAATCAACAGCTGAGACTTTTCTTATGATTTCCCCCCATCAAGAAGCTATAACGAATCATATCTGCAAGTATAGATAATGACTAGATCCGGATTCTCTGTGGAACACATCTTGTGAGGATGGATATAAACCCAACTCAAGCTGTGGTGACCCCGGATGTTATTGGTCCACTTGTTAAGGTAATTTGCTCATTTCCAGAAACTTTGTACAATTACTAAGTGCACACCTACTATAAAAATTAACTTGCGCTTGGAGCTATGTGCTGCTGTCCAAGTCTGCAGAGAACAGGTCGGGATGCTTTATTCTCAACCACACTGCAAGGGATCCTGGTAAGAACCGCCAAATGCCACCCAGGTATTGTCGGTGAGTTTCCTGTCCTCTGCTACTACCATTCGGATATTGACAATGTCTGCTGCTGTTCTCCTGCCGCTAAGGCAGTAAAGGCCGGAAGTGCTCAGATTTCTACAAATAAAGAACAAACACACTCTGTTTATGAAAACAAAACAGACCAATAAGCTGCCTGAGATCAGCTTGATTCTAAAATAAAAATGCGTATTTTTAAAAGCATGTTGATACCAGCCCCAACTTGAAAATTTAATTAGGGTAATCTGGATGGCAGCGAGACATAAATGCAGGACCTAGCAGTAATCAGTATCATTTCTGAAGTCTCGTTTTCATTATGTCACTTCCTCCTGTCACCACTGTGAAGGATTTCAAGTGCCTGTCTCATCCATATGGTGACATTTTCTCATACGCTGAGCTGAACCATAGACATCAAATTACCTCCCTGACTCAGAGAATAGCCCATCTGTGAAAGGGCTAAATTATCAGTGCTTCAACTCTTTCCGAGGAATTAAGAACTCAGAATTAATGGTACTTGATGCTAGTTTTTCATTCTTTCTGATTTGCCGGGCTTCCCTGGTGGCACAGTGGTCGGGAGTCCGCCTGCTGATGCAGGGGACATGGGTTCGTGCCCCGGTCCGGGAGGATCCCGCGTGCTGCGGAGTGGCTGGGCCCGTGAGCCAGGGCCGCTGGACCTGCATGTCCGGGGCCTGTGCTCCGCAATGGGAGAGGCCGCGGCGGTGAGAGGGCCGCATACTGCAAAAAAAAAAAAAAAAAAGAAAACTACGGATGTGACAAAGCAGGCTTTCTCTTGTGCCATGTGTGGAAGTATTGAGTGGTAGAGCCTTTCTGGAAGCAATCTGTCCTCATATAACAAGGGCTTTAAAAGGCAAAAAAACATAGCTTGGCTCAGGAATTTCACTGCTGGAAAGTCATCCCAGAACTTGTTAATTTTCCGCTAATATCCATGCTCAGTGTCATCTTTAGGTAATAAAACCCCTACATTTAAGCTGGGGACAGAGCTGCCCAGAATGAGCAATCCATATCCTAGTCACCCCTGCAGCCAAACATGGACTTACTGATTGAGGTCAAGCTAAGAGAATGTAACTGGAAATACCGTGTGCAGGCTTCCAGGAAATGGCCTTAAAAGACAGTTGATACAAGCCTATTCTCTCTCCTTTTGTGCGGCTTGGAAAATGGATGGCAGGGCTATATCCCAGATCATGAGATGAGGTCCTCATGCTATTGGTCAGATCAGAAAACTGGAAGTGGACTGGGTCCCAGACAACTGTGGAGTTACCATGTCACTCTAGAAACTCAAAGTCCTTTCTTTTTCTTGTCACGTCTCTAAAAATGTATTGTTTTTGTGTTAAGATGTTTTATACGCCTAAGTTCTAACAATTGCTTTGAGTCCCTCATCTCTTGGTACGCCCATGTGTATGCACAGCGCACACACTAATAAACTTCTCTTTACTGTTCTCTTACTAATCTATCTTCTGTCAGTCTAATGTTACAGGACCCAGCTGGGGAACCCAGGAGGGTAGAAGGAAGAAAGAATATTTTCCTCTCCTGCACTGGACTGTTACCTCAGCACCCAAAGCTAAGTGACTTAGAATCCAATGTCACTTTTGTTGAGTCACAGCTAGGAGGAGGTTGGTGGAACCTTAAGTAATTATTGGTCCCTTATGATAAACGGTCCTAAGAATTATGCCTCGTATAATAAAGGTATCACTTCAGCGGCACTAATCACATTCTCAGGGTTGTAAAAAGCAATCCGTACTTCTTATTTAAATGGGAATAAAAGACTTTGACACTACATTGGATATTTTCATTACCTGTGGAGGTGCTTTTTAAATTCCATTCTATTTGCTTGACTTCTTGCAATGAACAGTTTATAATTATAAGCAAGTAAGCGAAAGATATATCTTTCAACTGAAAAAACAAAAACTCAGGGAGCAAAAATAGGCCTCATATTCTTGCTTCTTGCTCTGCCACTGAAGGCTGAATCTTGTGGGACATCGGTTACCACTGATGAGTTATTTTAACAAAAGGGTCACCCTTGCTTCCATGGAGATAATAATTTTCACGGTTTAAAACTCCATTGGAGTAGGACAAAAATTAACAGGTATATCATTTTGCTTAAACGTGTTCAGGAAAATCTAAAATTTCAACAGATAGTTATAGTACATGGAGAGTACATTTTATTCAGAAGAAACTTCACGTGAATCTTTTTATCAAGGAAACCACCCTAGGGGGGCTTCCCTGGTGGCACAGTGGTTAAGAATCCGCCTGCCAGTGCAGAGGACACGGGTTCAAGCCCTGGTCCAGGAAGATGCCACATGCCGCGGAGCAACTAAGCCCGTGCACCACAACTACTGAGCCTGCGCTCTAGGGCCCGTGCTCCACAACAAGAGAGGCCGCGACAGTGAGAGGTCCGCGCACCCGCGATGAAGAGTGGCCCCCGCGTGCCGCAACTAGAGAAAGCCCTCACGCAGAAACAAAGACCCAACACAGCCAAAAAAATAAATTAATTGATTTTTTAAAAAAGAAAAATAAGAAAACTACTCTAACCCCATTCCCTACCTATAGTTTTTCTTTTTTATAATTTGAATTTTCATGTATTCAGCTTCCTAAAAGATGAGCATATTAAGAGTTTAAATTGCATGAAAGAGAGAGAGAATAACAGCAGCTACAAGAACAATCACAGAAAGGAAACCCTAAAACTTACTCCACTGGTTGGCTGTGTCCATAAAATCAGTGTAAGCAGAGGGCCTCCAGTCTCTTGGCAAATGTAACCCAGGTAACAGTCAGTAACATGTCTACACTGACGACTATCTCCTCTTCAGTCATTAGAAACATTGGGCTCCAGGTTTATAGAAGTCACCAAGAACAAAAGAGCTCTGCAAAAAGAAAACAGTCTTTTAGGCCATTAACTCCCCAAGGCCTGTGATTTGTTTGTGGCTCCCGACAAGCGAGTGGCAGCACAATTTGTCAGAACAAAGATTTGGGTTATGGGTCCTGAGATCCCATCTAAATCAGTGATATTGTACAAACTGCTATGCATACACATCAGACAAATTTGGTTTTTTATTTAAGATTTTTCCAACCTGTACTACAGTACAGAGAATAGGATAACAAACCCCCACGTGGGGACTTCCCCTGTGGTCCAGTGGCCAAGACTCCGCGCTCCCAACGCTGGGGGTCTGGGTTCGATCCCTGGTCCGGAACTAGATCCCACATGCCGCAATTAAGAGTTTGCGTGCCACAACTAAATATCCCACATGCAGCAGCGAAGATCCCGTGTGCCACAACTAAGACCCGGTGCAGCAAAAATAGATAGATAGATAGATACTTCTTAAAAATCCCCATATGAACATCACGCAGTCTGGTAGGCTGAATAATAGCCCCCAAAGACACCAAGCTCCTTAATCCATGGAAGCCATGAATGTTTCTTTATATGAGAAAAGGGTCTTTTCAGATGTGATTAAATTAAGGATCTTGCCATGGCATGGCTATCCTGGATTATCCAGGTAAGCCCTATTGTATAATCACAAACATCCTTAAAATAGGGAGGAAGAGGGAGATTTGATTTCAGACAAAAGAGAAGACCCTGGGATGGAAGCCGAGAGAAGCAGATGCTATGCTTCTGGCTTTGAAGACAGAGGAGTAGGACCTGAACCAAGGAATAAAAGAAATGCCACTCAAAACACTAGAAAAGGCAAAGAAAGCAATGGATTCTCCCCTAGAATCTCTAGAGGAAGCATGCCCTACAAACACTTGATTTCAGCTCAGTGGAACTATTGGGACTTCCAATTTCTGGAACTAATTACAGTGTAGAAGAATCAATGTGTGCTGTTTGAAGCCAAGTTTCTGGTAACTTATTGCAGCAGCCATAGGAAACGAATACTACAGCTTCAACAATTATCATTACACATCAAATCTTGGCCCCTCATTCACACACACACACACACACGCGTGCGCGCGCACACACACACACACACACACACACACACACACACACACACTCTCCCTTCCATCGCCATTAGATCACTTTGAAGCAAATCACATATATAATAATGGTTTATCCGTAAATACTTCATTTTTTTTGCCTAAAAGATATGGACTCAAAAAAATAAGCATAATATTTTAACCTAATTAAAAATAATTAACAAGAAGTTTTTAAAATTAATTAATTAATTTATTTTTTATTTTTGGCTGCATTGGGTCTTCGTTGCTCCACGCAGGCTTTGTCTAGTTGCGGCGAGCGGTGGCTACTCTTCGTTGCGCTGCGCGGTCTTCTCATTGCGGTGGCTTCTCTTGTTGCGGAGCACAGGCTCTAGGCGCACAGGCTTCAGTAGTTGTGGCACGCAGGCTCAGTAGTTGTGGCTCACAGGCTTAGCTGCTCTGTGGCATGTGGGATCTTCCCGGACCAGGGCTCAAACCTGTATCCCCTGCATTGGCAGGTGGATTCTTAACGACTGCGCCACCAGGGAAGCCCAACAAGAATTTCTTAATATAAATATCCTTTCAGGTTTCAAATTTCCCAAATAGTTCCTAATTGTTTTTTATACTTGGAACATCTTATTGGTTTGTTTATTTCAGGATTCAAGTAAATTCCATACATTGCATTTAGTTGACTTATCTCTTATTTTTTAGTTTTTGCTATGCTGTCCAATGTGGTAGCCCTTAGCCACATGTGGCTATTTAAATTTAATAAATTGTTTATAAATTAAACAATATTTAAAATCAGCTCCTCAGTCTCATTAGCTATACTTCAAGTGCTCGATTCTAACATGTGGCTAGCAGTTACCTAACTGGACAGCACAGATATAGAGAATATTTTCATCATCTCAGAAAGTTTTGTAGGTTCTCCCTTTTCCTTCCTCCCTTCCTCCCTTCCTTCTTTCCTCCTTTCCTTCTTTCTTTGTTTCTGTCCATCTGTCTTTCATTTCTTTTTGTCCAGTAGAATTTCTTATATTCTGAATTTTGCTGATAGTATCTCCATGATGTCATTTAACACATCTCTCTCCCTCTTATGTTTTTTGTAAACTACTAGTTTTATTTAGGGGTTTAATCATTTTTTTTTTGCAAGAATACTTCACAAGTGAAGTTGTGAATTTCCTATTGTATCACATTAAGGTACAAAATGTCTGATGATTTCTTTTTTTGTTAAGATTAATCGGATTAAAATTAATTGTTTTAGCAGTCACTGATCATTGTTTGCTTATAACCAATTTTTTTAAGGAACTGCAAAATTGCAGTACTCTAAATTTCACCTTATTTCCTTTATTTATCAATTTTATCTATTATGTAGAACATAGAGTTTTTCATTACCAAATATTTGCTTATCTGAGGTGTATTTCATAAAGAAAATGTAGGAAGATAGTTTGACTGTTTTCACTTATTTAGAATTTTGTTTTTTGAATTATCAGTTGATTCCTCAGCATCTTCCAAAGGAGACCAATGTCAATGAGCTGGGTTGTTTTTTGTTTGTTTTTTTTTTTTGTTGTTGTTGTTTGTTTGGTTGGTTTTGGTTTTGGTTTTTTGAGTGAGGAAGGGAGTATTATCATGAACTCATGAATTCTCATATATTTGATGTGTTTCAATCCATTTCAGGATGTTTTGCTTTATTTTGTTTTGTTTTTACACTCAAATCATCTGATTTTTGGCAAGTAAGAACACCTTCAAGCTGGCTTTTGAATCCTTCTGACATATCCCCAATAACCTTTGATAGCTTCCTTGCTTTTCATTATAAAAAGATGCCCAAGTTCATCTAATCCAGATCTGGAATTAGTCATACCTCTAAGGACCCCTGAGTCCTATTAGTGAGAAATAACATTAGAAATCATAATCTAGGAGGTCAGGGTGCTTATTTGTACTAGGCTCTGTAACAGAGAAGAACAAACTTGACTCCATATTGGGTCTATTCCTTTAGCTCTAACCCCTGTGCTCTGCTGCCTGTGCTTAGTCATGGAGCTCTGTACCTTTTGTAAGAGAATGTTGACCACACCTTGAAATAGCCCAGTCTCAAGGCTCTAACCTTTAAAAGTATAACACTTTTCCATTCATACAGAGATAAAAAGTTGCAGAACACAGAGTAACATTTGTCTTGTTGGAAGCTTATAGGAACATTGTGACCAGACCTACCTGGACAGCTGAAAGAAAAAAGGATTCCGGCACCAAGAAGTGTGCAACAACCAGCCACACTCCCACCCCTTTTGGTATAAAAGAAGCCTGAATTCTAACTCAGGTAAATGGTTCTTTGGGACACTAGTCCACCATCTTCTTGGCCTGCTGGCTTTCCAAATAAAGTCACTATTCCTTGCCCCAACAATTCGTCTCTTGATTTATTGGCCTACCATGCAGGGAGTAGTACGAGCTTGGACTCAGTAACAGCTTTGCATAGTTTCTATTTTTAAAATATAGAAGAAAATATATCATAAGCTCAAGTTAATATTCCCATTTCAGAGTTTTTGTTTGATTTTATATTTGTAGCTATTTTCTCTCTGAAAGTTTTGTTTCCTGAAAACATTAACATATTAATTTGCTCTATCCCAATAATATACATTATATACACACCATAGTAAGACTAATGATATGATTATTGAAACTTTTATTTCTTTACAGTTGTCTGTGTATGTATCCTTAGGATTTATCTGATAAGATCTATAAGGTCAAACTACTGTGCTTTCAATTCAAATGAGTGATTATGTAATATTCTAAAGCAATTATTCCCAGTGTTCCCTTAAGATTTAGTAAATAAAGGGAATGAGTCAAGCATTTATCCTCTTTCTGATACAAACTGTGCCACCATCTTTATGTAACCAAACAATAAATGATTATAGAAGTATTCCAGGTAATAAATGCAGAAGAAGAAAATTAGAATATTATTTTACAACCCCCAGTGAATTAATAGGTCTAAGCATTGGATATCAACAACTTTGACCATCTTTTTATTTTTTTTTAGTATTTATTTATTTATATTTTTGGCTAAGTAAGGTCTTAGTTGCGGCACATGGGATCTTTCGTTGTGGCGCATGGGCTTCTCTCTAGTTGTGGCACACGGGCTCAGTAGTTGCCTGGTGACATGTGGGATTTTAGCTCCCTGACCAGGGATTGAACCCGTGTCCCCTGCATTGGAAGGCGTGTTCTTAACCACTGGACTACCAGGGAAGTCCCCAACTTCGACCATCTTAAAAAGAGACACTCAGCTATTACATATCTCTTCATGGAAGATAATGCATGCTACCACCTATAAAGTAGTCTTGCCACCACCAACATCTTCTCCAAAATAAGAACCTGAATATGATCAATATCCTAGATGCAACTACCAATTTTTTTATCTATAGAAATGTAGATACCAGAGGAACCTGTTGAACTATGACACAAGGAAGCAATCTGCAAAATCTAAACTGTGGAACACTCCACAAGACAAATGGTTCAGAGCCTTCAAAAATCAAATTGCAAGAGAGAGGGAGAGAGAGAGAGAGAGAGAGAGATGAGGGAGCTGGAGCCTATAGATTAAAAGAGACTTAAAATATACAGCAACCCATCAAAATATGTGGATTTATTTGAATCCTGAGGTAAAATTTTTGTATCATTTATGATATAACTGGAAAATTTAATGCTGACCAAATGGTTAGCTCAATCTTAACCTAATCCCTTCCCTTCTCGGGTCAGGCCACTTCCAGTTCTGCTACATCATTTACTCCTGCCTTAATTTTTATTTTAGGTATAACAATGATATTTGTTTGAATATTTTAAATTCTTGTCTTTTAGAAATACATACTGAAGTGTTTGCAGGAAAAAAAGATATGAATTGAATTTGCTTTAAATTAACACAGGAGAGGAGAAATGAGTGGGATATAGGTGAAACGAGATTTAATTATTATTTTTGGAGCTGGGTGATGCATACATGGGGAACAACTTTTTCCTAATAAAATTTTTTTTTAAAAAATCAGGTGGTAGAAGGAAGAAAGGAGAAAGGAGAAAGGGGAATCAGCTAACTTTATCATACTGTGAAGTTAGTCAAAAATGAGGATTTAAACTATTAAGTATATTATACACAATTATAGTTAAAGTAATTCCTAAAAACTGTACAAATATTACAAATTTTTAGAATATGTGTGCACATGAACGCGCCCCCCACATAAACACAATTACACCTAATGAAATACACTAAAACAAAGGAAGTGTTAAACAATTGAATGACATTGTAACTAAGATAAAATGTATTTGCCATATCAAACTTGTAACAAGGTACACATCTATCTACGAAAAGAAAAGCCCTTAGCTGGAATTCTAAGCAGAGTCCAACAGAATGATGTGTGTAAGTGAAGACTCAGCTAGGAACAGTTGAAAATCAAAGAAGGGACAAAGGTCCATACACACAAATGCAGACAAGGGGAAGCAAGAGTCATGGTCACAACATCAAACAAGGTGCAATTCAGACACAAACACGTAAAATGAGTCAAGAAAAGTGCTTTACAGTGATGAGGGATACAATCCTCAAGGCAGATCTTACAGTTATACCTACCTGTGCACCAAATAACATTGGGTCCAAAATGCAGAGAAAAATCTACAAGAAACACTAGGAGAAATAAAGGCACATCAGCAAAAGGAGACTAATAAAACATCTTTCAGATCATGATACATTAGGTAAGCAAATGAACAAAAAAGAAGCCCTAAATCACCTAAGAACAATCTAGATGTAGAAGTAACATGTATCAAACTCTTAAATACTGAAACCTAAGAATTCACCTTCTTTTCAAAGACCTGTAATACCAGGCATCCTATTTATAGGAATTTACCCTGAATATATATACCTTCAATATCACAGAGAAAAAAATCACAATATTATTCATTGTGGTATTATTTGTAATAGCAAAGTAATGGAAAGAACCTAAATCTCATACCTAGGAGATTGAATAAATAATTAATGGTCATCCACTCTATGAAAAAAATATGCTGATGTTAAAAAAAAAGAAAAAGCTCTATGAATTGATATGGAGTAATTTTAATGATGTGTTGTTAAGATTGAAAAAGAAAAAACCAAGATACAAAATATACACCATTTGCATAGGAAAAAAGGAGAAATAAGAACCTACTATATATATGTGTGCTTACTTTTGCATAAGGATTAACCAGAAGCTGCTAAGGGTGGGTGAGAAGAGGTGGATGGGAATGAGCATCCTCAGAATACATCTGTTTAAATAGTTTTGGGACTTCCCTGGTGGTCCAGTGGGTTAAGACTCTGCTCTCCCAATGCACGGGGCACAGGTTCGATCCCTGGTTGGGGAATTAAGATCCTGCATGCCACATGGCGTAGCCAAAAAAAAAAGTTTTGACTTTTGTTCTATGTTAATGTTTTGTATAATCAAAAAAAAAAAAAAAAGCTTAAATTAATACAGGTGAGGAAAAATCCTAAAACTAATTTTTAAAAAAATGAACCTGACTATAGGAGTGCCAGGTAATTTCGCAGCTGAAGTCTATTAAAATATTAAGCAATAGTAACTCCAATGCTATTTAAACTACTCCAGCAAATGGTAAGGAGTGAGAAAGTGAGAATCTTCCAAATTCTTGTCATAGAGCATAATACTAACATCTGACAGAAAGAGCACACCCAGAAAAAAGAAAATTAGGGAGTCATTCACTCATGAACCTCAGAGCAAAAATAGTAAATGACCCATATTCAAAAATAGACTTTAGCATCACATTAAAATAACAATACCTGATGAGCAAGCGGAATTCAGAGGAGCAACACCAGTGAACTGCATCTTAGGAAATAAAAGAATATATTTGGCATTTTAATAAATTAAGACGGGAATAGAAATCAAATTATCATCCTTATAGATGCCAAAAGGCCTCGGATCAAATTTAATATATATTTATTTAATGGGATGGGGGATAGATGGGAAATTTCTTTATATTAGAATAAGAATATATACATCTTCATAATATACATGTACTTATTTATGTATTGCTGCAGAATTATATTCTACACAAGAAGGAAGTGTCTCTTCGCCACTTAGTGACATGCCAAATAGGAATCTCTTTCAAAACCTGGTCAATCAGAATATTCTACTCCCTGATCAGGAAAAGTTAAAAGTACAGCATAAGTTAATGAGATCTCGGTCCTAGATTTTTGCTGGAGGTACTGAGAAAGAGGCTTTCCTCAACTCAGGCATCATTAGTAGGACCTTTGAATTGTGACTGCAGAGACAGACCAAGCCTTGAGAGTTATGCAGAATCCAACCAGAGTTGTCAAAGCAAACTGGTGTTCTGGGAACTATATCTAACCTCTGGGTCGACATATCTGGACATAGACTGATTGCGGTCTAATTAGCCTATTTCTAAGAGGATTGAAAAGGAATTAAGCCAGCTTCAGCACTTCTACAATATAGAAGTTCCTGTAAATCAGTAAGAAAGGGATAGGACACCTAAAATTTTTTTGAAAGGGTGAAGGATATTAATAGGTAATTCACATAACAACTAATCAGAGAGATGCCTCACTTCTCTAATTATCAGGGGGAAGCAAATTAAAACAAAACCAGATACAATTTTACAGTCCTTAGTTTGTCAATAATTTGAGGCTTCAGAACACTAAGCTCTGAAGAGGATGTTGGAGAGTAAGAGCCCTCGGATGCCGCTGGTGGGACCACCTGCATACAGAGCCGTTGGAGAACAGCCTCCAGTATTCTTGAAACTGTGGCTGCAGATGCCCTGGGATTTAGCAATCCCAGGCCTGTGTGCAAGTACCTGCCACAAAAACTACCTCACGTGCAAACGGAGATGTAAACCTGTGAGCTGGGAAAAGCATAGCTTTCAGTAGCAAGGAGTTAGACATAGTGACGTCCATCTAAACGTGAACTACCAATAAAATAGAATTCTATGCAAAGGTTAGAAGAAATTAACTGGCTTTGTGTTTAGCTACATGGATAAATCTCAAAAATACAATGTTGAGTGAAACAGTAATGAACCAAATGAGGTTAAAAGCACAATGCTACTTAAGTAGGTTTTTCAAAACATGAAACCTACTATGTATACATGTAAATAAAATGATGGAAGTGTGTACGTTAAATACATGAGAAGAGGAAGGACAAGTGAGACTGGGTATCATAAATGAAAGAAGAAATCAAATTTTAAGAATTTAAATATCCACGCATAGACTTATGATATGTCATAAACGGAGGAGCATGACCACCTTGATTCTGTTCAAATGAGGTCAAAAATGAATAACCTATAAGTTATAAAGCCCATTCCATTTTTTAAATTTAATGAAAACATATAAAATGATAATGGTCATGATTGGGAATTACAAAGCAAATAAAACAAGAAACAGGGCTTCCCTGGTGGCGCAGTAGTTGAGAGTCCGCCTGCCGATGCAGGGAACGCGGGTTTGTGCCCCGGTCCGGGAAGATCCCACATGCCACGGAGCGGCTGGGCCCGTGAGCCATGGCCGCTGAGCCTGCACGTCCAGAGCCTGTGCTCCGCAACGGGAGAGGCCACAGCAGTGAGAGGCCTGCATACCGCAAAAAAAACAAAACCAACAACAAAAAAACAAGAAACAACTAAAACTATTCCTCCAGAAATAAATAGATCAACAAAGGATGGCATATTAGTTCAATAAAATGTCCTCAGGCCCCTAAAAATTAATACTAAGACTATAAAGCATAAGTCAACATTGTAAATTAATATATGGAGAACTTGTTTTGGAAACAGAATGCAAACTATCATATTTCAATGTTAAACAAAAGATTAAAACGTACCGAAAGAAACCCACAACCCACAGAAAAATTTAAAACTGGTGAGCTTTAGGGATGCCTGTGGGATTATGGATGAAATTACCTTTAATGACAAAAATTTTTTTTAATTAATACCACAAATGTGAGCATGAATAATAACAAGAAACAAAGCCAAGAAAAATAAGCCAAGAAATACATTAGAACTGGTTTTTGTAGCAACCATCTCTGGGTTTCAGCTCGCTTGCTCATCTGATTGTTTTTTCTTTTTAATTGTGGCAAGATACACATAACATAAAATTTATCATCTTGACCATTTTTATGTGTGCAGTTCAGTGGCATTAAGTATATTCACATTGTTGGGAAACCACATTCCATCTCTAGCACACTTCATTTTGCAAAACTGAAACTCTGTATCCATTAAACAATAACTACCGATTTCCTCCTCCCAGCCCCCAGCAAACACCATCTACTTTCTGTCTCTATGAATCTGACTACTCTGGGGACCTCATATAAGTGGAATCATGCAATGTTTGTCCTTTTGTGAACAGCTTGTTTCACTCAGCTTAATGGCCTCAGGTTTCATCCATATTGTAGCATGGGTCAGAATTTCCTTCTTTCTTAAGGCTGAATAATATTCCATTGTTTGTATGTACCATGTTTTGTTTATCATTCATCTGTCAATGAACACAGGGGTTGTTTTCATTCTTTGGTTATTGTGAATAATGCTGTCATGAACATGGCTGTGCTCATCTGATTTTTAAGTAATAGCATTTGGGCTTTCATCGGATGCCCCAAGGCAATACCCTCAAGAACTTAAGGTACAGATACTGGAAAGACCACAGCACCCTAGTGATTGCTAATTCCAGCCAATGCTTGACCATTTAGCAATAAGGGGCATGTCTGGTCCAGGCAGAAATAGTATAGCACAGGGAACTATAGTCAATATCTTGTAATAACCTATAATGGAAGAGAATGTAACAAAAGAATATATGTATGTATGCATGTATAACTGAATCATTTTGCTGTATATCTGAAACTAACAGAACATTGTAAATGAACTGTATTTCAATTAAAAAATTTTTGAAACGGCAAAAAAATAATGATCAGGACAGGTGGTGACAGATGGGGGATGGAATAAGCCTGAGGTTTCGTGGAAGGTGCTGTGGAGGTCTGGGGGGTATAGAAGGGATGGGGAATGATTTCTGAATGCCCAGGGTTTGTGCTAGGCATTTTATATCATTTTGAGCTTTTAAAAAACTTTTAATTTTACTTGATTATGAAATAATTAAAATATGTAGACACAACCACGTGTGTGCCTCTTGGATTTAACAGTTGGACACATTTCATACTTTATTTATCAGAACAATGAAAATAATAACATCTATCTGTGTTTGAAAAACAGTCTTTCCTCTTGTGTTCCTCCTTCTTTCTCATACTACTATCACACTCAAAATAATTCTGACACTTCTGGTCACCAGATGTGTGGGGTTTTTGTTTCCCACACCAAGCAATTCTGTGACACCAGCTGGGTGACCTGCACTTTAATTCAGTTCTGGACCAGCTACCTGTAGATAGTGTCAGATCCCACAGGTTAAGGGCTCAGTGCCACAAGATTGCTCCCACCCTACTTCAGATGCCAATCATAAATAGTAAGTCCCCAGGTTACCCACAACTTCTGTTGAACTTGGCTACAAATCAGAGGTTCCCATGATTCCCTGCCCCTTGTATTCAATTATTTGCTAAAGCAGCTCACAGAACTCAGGAAAACACATTTACCAATTTATGAAAGGATATGATAAAGGATACAGATGAACAGTCAGATGAAGAGATACATAGGGTGAGGTCTGGGAGGGCACTGAGCATAGGAGCTTCTGTCCCTCTGGAGCTGGGGTTCATTACCCTCTCAGAATATAGATATATTTTTCAACTGTGGAGGCTTCCTCCTGTACACATCATCAATTATATATTTTTTAATTTATTTATTTTATATTTATTGTTTCTGGCTGCATTGGGTCTTCACTGCTGCACGGGCTTTCTGTAGTTGTGGCGAGCCGGGGCTACTCTTCATTGCGGTGTGTGGGCTTCTCATTGTGGTGGCTTCTCTTGTTGCAGAGCACAGGCTCTAGGTGCACAGGCTTCAGTAGTTGTGGCACACAGGCTCAGTAGTTGTGGCTCATGGGCTCTAGAGCGCAGGCTCAGTAGTTGTGGCTCACGGGCTTAGCTGCTCTGCGACATGTGGGATCTTCCTGGACAAGGGATCGAACCCGTGTCCCCTGCACTGGCAGGCAGATTCTCAACCACTGCGCCACCGGGGAGGCCCGGCATCATCAATTATTAAGTCTATTTCTAGCCCCTATCCCCTCCCTAGAGAAGTGGGAGGGAAGGGGGCTGAAAAGTCCAAGCTTCCATTCATGGTTTGGTCTTTCTGGTGACTGGTCCCCATCCAGGAGTCATCTAGGAGCTCGCACAGAGTTGCCTCATTAGAACAAAAGATTCTCCTAGTGCTCTTATTACTTAGGAAATTACAAGGGTTTTAGAAGCTCTGTGCCAGGAATTTGGGGCAGAGACCGATATATATATTTTTTTTTCTTGTTTTTTCCACACTACCTCATAGAGTTGTTTGAAAATTAGACTTAATATATACAAAAGGGCTTAGAACAGGGCTTGGCACACAGTAAGCCTTCTATAAGCATTAGCTACTATTTTAATTAAAGGGAAGAATAGTGCTTATGCTAGAAGTTTCAGACATGTTCTCTTGGCACTGAATCTATACCTCCTAAAATATACATCCAGATGTCAAGCCCTCCCAGCACAGAAAGGTATTACTTTTAGGATTAATGTGATATTAGTACTGTGAAGAGTATTTGCATGTTTGTTTCACTTCCAGTTGGTAAGGAATGCTGAATTCAGATGAGCATCTCCAAGGAATAGCTGAGCTTTGGCATAAACCTTGTCCACAAAAGAATTGCTACATTGAGTTCTTTGGTTTCCTTGTGTTACCAAGTCCAAGCTCTTACTGCTGGCTGCATGACAAGCCAATAAATTGAGAGACAAGTTGTTGGGGCAAGGAATAGTGACTTTATTTGGAAAGCCAGCAGACCAAGAAGATGGTGGACTAGTGTCCCAAAGAACCATCTTACCTGATTTAGAATTCAGGCTTCTTTTTTACTAAAAGGGGAGGGGGTGTGGCTGGTCGTTGCAGACTTCTTGGTCCTGGAATCCTTTGTTCTTGTAGCTGTCCAGGTAGGTCTGGTCACAATGTTTCTATAAACTTCCAACAAGACAAATGTTACTCTCCCTTCTGCAAATTTTTATCTCTATATGAATGGAAAAGTGTTATACCTTTAAAGGTTAGAGCCTTGAGAATGGGCTAACGTGTATATTTCAGCCTATAGGCAACATTCTCTTACAAAAGGTACAGAGCCCGAATGACTGAGCACAGGCAGCAGAGCACAAGGGTTAGAGCTAAAGGAATAGATCCAATATGGAGTCAGGTTTGTCCTCTCTTACACTTGCTCAGGAGAAAGAAGCAAAGTGCAATTAGAATTCTAGTGATTTCCCACAAGGGAATTTGAAATATTTGCTTGTAAATGAATTTTAAAATGAGATTTATTACAATAACTTGAGGGCTTGGCTGTTGTCCTGAATATATCAGATTAGAGGTGGCCTGTTGAGAGATGTGGGGTGGACAGGTACACCAGGAACTCTATTTTCTCTAAATGTCTGGCCCATATTCAAGGTTTTTTGTCCTACTGTTTGACCCCTGAAGGGAATTAAAGTCTTTGAATACTTAATCTAAAGGTTTGCAAATTCTTATAAATAACTAAAACAGGAAAACGAAGAAAAAAGAAAGCTAAGGCAAGAGATAACGCGCATTTGGCAGGTATTACTAATGACCTTTCCCCAGCTCGTGATAGTGCGGCTCTCTTGTGATACAGATGAACTCAATTCAAAGGCAGTTTGCAAAGGTTAGATACTACAAAAACAAATTGAGAGTGCTCATTATGATGGGAATAAATTATTATAAATATATGAGTTTTCTCATTGAAGCTTACATTTTTCATTAATTTATTTTATTTATTTTTGCTGTGTTGGGTCTTCGTTTCTGTGTGAGGGCTTTCTCTAGTTGTGGCAAGCGGGGGCCACTCTTCATTGCGGTGCGCGGGCCTCTCACTATCGCGGCCTCTCTTGTTGTGGAGCACAGGCTCCAGAGCGCAGGCTCAGTAGTTGTGGCTCACGGGCCTAGTTGCTCCGCGGCATGTGGGATCCTCCCAGACCAGGGCTCGAACCCGTGTTCCTTGCACTGGCAGGCAGATTCTCAACGACTGTGCCACCAGGGAAGCCCTGAAGCTTACCTTTTTCAATGTAATCAAATTAGTGGCATGAATTTTGATTAGAAGTCTAGTAAGACTCTGGGATGGTTGGTTTGATGTCGTCCTTTCATATTTGCCCTCAACTTGACTGACACCAGACCGAAGCTTCTAGAACAAGGTCCAATCTGCATCCTATCTGGGATGTTTAATGGCTGAAGTAGCCGACAGCTCCACAATAGGCATGATCTGGAGATTTGTCTGATGAACATAGTCTAGAAGTGGCTTTTTTTTTTTTTTCTGACTCGCTACCTCTGTTGCAAACCACAATGTGATGGGGAAAACCCAACACAGCCCCTAGCTCTTCAGGCCATATCACAGCTATTGAGCACTTGAAACATGGCTAGTGCAAATTGAAATAAATATGCTGGATTTGGAAGACTTCAAAGGAAAAACAGTGTAAAATATCTTACTGTATTGATGGTATGTTGAGATGATTCTATTTTGGATACAGTGGGTTAAATTAAATACATTACTAAATTTAATTTCCCCTGTTTCTTCTTTTTACTTTTTGATGTGGCTGTTAGAAAAGTTTTAATTACACCTGTGCCTTGTGTTATATTTACATTGGACAATGCTGTCCTAAGGGGCTGGCTGCTGCTTCGTTTCGCTCACCCTGGCTGAGGCTCAATCGACCCACCCCATTCCCGTGCAGCACTGAATTGTAAACTTCAGAGACTCTTCCCTCAGACCCGTGGGATACTGGCTGTGCCTGCTTAGGAATTTGGGTTTGGGTTGCCAGCCTCTTTCCACCCATAGCATCTTTCCGGGTTGCAGCTCTGCATATGTCTTAATGGCCTCCAGTTTCTTCCTGAGTTTACTCACAACTTTTTTTCCCAGCGTGTTCTTTGGCTGGCAGAATGGCATAGCAAACCCTGAGTTGAAGTTTTAACACCACTCTCCTTTAAATAATGAATCTAGAGTAAGGTAATTAATTGGAGACCAACTGATTAAATACCAGGATAGAAAACAAGTTTTTTTTTTCTAGATGAAAATTTGGGGCTACATATTTCTCCTTTGATGAAATACACTGCTTCATTTTCTTCTCCACAAATAAGAATATGTGGTCTTTTGTACACCTACCCTCTCAACAAATCCATTTTCTCTTGAAACAAAATCCAAACCCTTTCCATGACCTGCTAGGTCCCTTATGCTCTGGTGCCTGCTTGCCTCTCCAATCTCTTCTTAGGCCAGTTTCCTTGCCCATCCAGCTCCCTGCCTTTCCCCTTCTCTAAATGTACCAAACCAAGCCTTCAAACTAAGCTCTTTGCTCTCCTGGAATACTCAACCTTCCCTACCATGACCCCACCCATCCTCCTCTCTTTTCCACCTGCTTTTATTAGCTAAATACAATGTAGCTAGTAAAGCAAGAGAAATGAAAATTTTTCCACAGTAAAATAGATAAACAAATGAAAGTCTCATAGGTATCATAAATATCTGATGAGTGAGAGTCATGGCAAGAGTCCTTATTTTAAAAGTATATATCTTGCACAGAATGTCGTCCTATAGGAGGAAAGACAGAAGGATGGCACCCTGTGTTGAGAAGTTACATCTGTAAACAAAGCAGAGATCTGAGAAAGGAAGCTAAGTGTGTGGGGGGGGGGGGGGAAGAGGCAGAGAAAGAAAAAAAACCTAAAAATAGAGTTGCCTTATGATCCAGCAATCCCACTCCTGAGCATATACTGAGACAAAACTATAATTTGAAAAGATACTGAGACAAAACTATAATTTGAAAAGATACTGAGACAAAACTATAATTTGAAAAGATACATGCACTCCTCTGTTCATAGCAGCACAATTTACAACAGCCAAGACATGGAAACAACCTAAATGTCCATTGACAGATGAATGGATAAAGAAGATGTAGTACATATATATTGATACAACGGATTATTAGCCATCAAAAAGAATGAAATAATGCCATTCGCAGCAACATGGATGGACCTAGAGATTATCATACTAAGCGAAGTAACTCAGAAAGAGCAAGACAAACACCATATGATATCACTTATATGTGGAATCTAAAATATGATACAAATCAACATATCTATGAAACAAAAACAGACTCACAGATATAGAGAACAGACTTGTGGTTGCCAAGGGGAAGGGGGGTTAGGGGAGGGAAGGAATGTGAGTTTGGGTTTAGCAGAGGCAAACTATTATGCATAGGATGGATAAACAACAAGATGGATAGTTGAGTCACTTTTCTGTATAGAAGAAATTAAGACAACATTGTAAATCAACTATACTTCAATAAAGTAAAAAAAAAAAAAAAAAGAGGGAGAGAAAGACTCACCCAAGATGTTATGGGAGTAGTCTATTAATGGACTGGCAGTGGGTGATACTCCAAAGGCATCTTGTTCATTTACATATTTACTCGTTAAAAGGTTTGTGTCATCCTCTTCTGTAAGTATCTTGTTTATTTATTTGTTAAAGAGTTTGTGTCATGGTCTGAAAGTATCTTGTTTATTTACCTATTCAGTTGTTTACTATAAATCAGATTGTGTCACTTCTTTGTAGAAAAACATCCAATTTGTCCTCCAACAACATCACGAGTAAAAACCAGTTCCTCACCCTGGCCGGCGAGCTCTCTGACCTCACCATATCCCACTTGCCCCTTGCCAGCCACACTCCAGCCACAGTACTTCGTTCTGTCCACTGAACACTCAGAATTGATTACCAATATTTAGATCCTTTGCCCAGGCTGTGCTCTGCCGTGAATGTCCTTCCTCCTGAACTCAGCATGGTCCACAGTTGCTGTATAGTAGATTGCTACTCGAAGTCACCTCCTCTGGCCAGTCTTCCCTGAGGCCCAATCGGAGGTAACCACTCTCTACTACAGCAGTCTCCCCGGTTTTCTGTTAGGCCCCATCTGATACTTTCTCGTGTGTTTCTCTTATTTCATCAACTAGAATGTAAGCTCCCACAGATGCAGGAACATTGTTGCCTCTTCAGAACCTGAAAAAGTACCAAGGGGAATCTTTAATTCCACTCCTGGGGCATAGGAATTAGAAAACGAGAGATGGTCATGATTAACAGATGACATGATTGTGTGCATAGAAAACCCAAAGCTTTTGGTAGGAGAATTTAGCACATTTGCTGGATATGAAAAACGGTTTACAAATATTAATTATAGTCTAAGTTCCCGCAACACGCAACTTAAAAATGATATTTCAGAAGATGTTATCTACAATAGTATAAAAAATAATTTGTACAAGGAACATGCTTTGTGATTAATAACACAAAACAGAATCTTGTGAATAATTTATGTTTGCTACTAATTAGGTGATATTCAAATTCATCCCTATGACTTTACTTCAATGAACTTACATTCTGATGTTTAAAGGGAGAGATTAGTCCTTTTTTATTTAACTTTTTATTTTATGTTGGAGTATATCCGATTAACAATGTTGTGATAGTTTCAGATGCACAGCAAAGCAACTCAGCCATACACATACATGTATCCATTCTCTCCCAGAAGATTAGTCCTTTTTTTACTGAGGTGTGATATTGTAGTTATATCTGCCTTTTTCCCCTAATCATCCTCACCACAAATAAAATTTACACAAATAAATTTACACTCTATGACATAAATCACAGCAAGATCCTTTCTGACCCCCCTCCTAGAGTTATGGAAATAAAAAAAAAATAAACAAATGGGACCTAATGAAACTTCAAAGCTTTTGCACAGCAAAGGAAACCATAAATAAGACCAAAAGACAACCCTTAGAATGGGGGAAAATATTTGCAAATGAAGCAACTGACAAAGGATTAATCTCCAAAATTTACAAGCAGCTCATGCAGCTCAATAACAAAAAAAACAAACAACCCAATCCAAAAATGGGCAGAAGACCTCAATAGACATTTCTCCAAAGAAGATATACAGACTGCCACCAAGCACATGAAAGAATGCTCAACATCACTAATCATTAGAGAAATGAACATCAAAACTACAATGAGATATCATCTCACACCAGTCAGAATGGCCATCATCAAAAAATCTAGAAACAATAAATGCTGGAGAGGGTGTGGAGAAAAGGGAACACTCTTGCTCTGCTGGTGGGAATGTGAATTGGTTCAGCCACTATGGAGAACTATATGGAGGTTCCTTAAAAGACTACAAATAGAACTACCATATGACCCAGCAATCCCACTACTGGGCATATACCCTGAGAAAACCATAATTCAAAAAGAGTCATGTACCAAAATGTTCATTGCAGCTCTATTTACAGTAGCCTGGAGATGGAAACAACCTAAGTGCCCATCATCGGATGAATGGATAAAGAAGATGTGGCACATATATACAATGGAATATTACTCAGCCATAAAAAGAAATGAAATTGAGCTATTTGTAATGAGGTGGATAGACCTAGAGTCTGTCATACAGAGTGAAGTAAGTCAGAAAGAAAAATACAAATACCGTATGCTAACACATATATATGGAATTTAAGGGAAAAAAATGTCATGAAGAACCTAGGGGTAAGACAGGAATAAAGACGCAGACCTACTGGAGAATGGACTTGAGGATATGGGGAGGGGGAAGGGTGAGCTGTGACAGGGCGAGAGAGAGTCATGGACATATACACACTAACAAACGTAAGGTAGATAGCTAGTGGGAAGCAGCCGCATGGCACAGGGATATTGGCTCGGTGCTTTGTGACAGCCCGAAGGGGTGGGATAGGGAGGGTGGGAGGGAGGGAGACACAAGAGGGAAGACATATGGGAACATATGTATATGTATAACTGATTCACTTTGTTATAAAGCAGAAACTAACACACCATTGTAAAGCAATTATACCCCAATAAAGATGTTAAAAAAAAAAAAAAAGAAGGCCAAAGTTAGAAGAACAAACTACAGGTAGTACATGTACTTCTATATATATATTTTTTTTTTTTAAATAAATTTATTTATTTTTGGTTGTGTTGGGTCTTCGTTGCTGTGCGCAGGCTTTCTCTAGTTGCAGCAAATGGGGGCTACTCTTCATTGCAGTGCATGGGCTTCTCATTGCAGTGGCTTCCCTTGTGGGGGAACATGGGCTCCAGGCGCACAGGGTTCAGTAGTTGTGGCACGCAGGCTCAGTAGTTGTGGCTCACGGGCTCTAAAGAGTAGGCTCAGTAGTTGTGGCACAGGGGTTTTGTTGCTCCGCAGCATGTGGAATCTTCCTGGACCAGGGATCGAACCCGTGTCCCCTGCATTGGCAGGCAGATTCTTAACCACTGCACCACCAGGGAAGTCCCTATACTTCTATATTTTAAGAGTGCAAAAATCATGCTGTGAAAATTCCTTGTAGGATAACTCTAATTAAAACTAGCTAAATGAGAGACAAAGAAATGAGGAAATAAGATCTGCAATAATGTTATTACTCACATTAAAACATTCTTAAAATTACCATATATTATAATTTAATAATCAAATAAAGCCTATTAATTTTATTTCAGTAAAATATTTTTGTTAGCCTTATTAATATTAACCATGGAGTCAAGGTAATAGTACTCATTAAAACACTAGGAAAACTGAAAATACAACAAAAAAAATCTGTAATGCCTGAAGTGGAGTCCCAAATGTGTAAAACGCAGCCTACATTACCGTCAGCTATATTCCTTACATGAGCACCATCTGTCTTGTGTATCCTATGATCCTGTATTCAAATCCTGGCTTTGCCCCTTAGCAGCTGTGTGATCCCAGGCAAGCTATTTAACCTCTCTGGGCCTCAGTTCCACATCTGTAAAAAGGTAGTTGTAATACTTACCTCCTAGGATGGTTGTATGTAAAGACTAAACTGGGGGCTTCCCTGGTGGCGCAGTGGTTGAGAGTCTACCTGCCGATGCAGGGGACATGGGTTCGTGCCCCGGTCCGGGAAGATCTCACATGCCATGGAGCGGCTGGGCCCGTGAGCCATGGCCGCTGAGCCTGCGCGTCCAGAGCCTGTGCTCCACAACGGGAGAGGCCACAACAGTAAGAGGCCCGTGTACCGCAAACAAAACAAAACAAAACAAAACAAAACAAGACTAAACTGGTGAAAACATATGAGGCCCAGAACACAGCCTGGCATATAGTAAGCACAATAAATGTTAGCTATCACTGTCACACCACTGGAAATTTGCACACCCTTCAGAAACCATGTGTAGTTGTCTAAGATGTTAGGCAACACTTCCACTGAGCTTCAAGGAACATTGGTTGACTGCTTTCTCTACACATAGGAGAGACAGCTATTGTAGTCATGGGCCATTTTAAGAGAAGGTCTGGCTAGGTGCTTTTTTTACTCCACAACTGTTTTTCCAGAGAAAGGATCACAGGATCATTCACTCCTCCTCCTCCCTCTGTGCAGCCTCTCATCCAGCTAAGGAAATCGCCAGGCCGAAGCCATGACATCTTTCCCGTAGGAGAGAACTGAACCAACAGCCCCGCTGCCAGCTTCTCAGTCATTCATCCCGGGACAGTTGACCTTGCTGGACCATCTCGTGACCATAATTAAGCAGAATCTGGGTCACTTTAACAGGGTAGAAACTGAGAGGCTGCACAGATTCTTTTTTTTTTTTTTTGGCCGCGTTGGGTCTTCGTTGCTGCGCACGGGCTTTCTCTAGCTGCGGCGAGCGGGGACTACTCTTCGTTGCGGTGCACAGGCTTCTCATTGCAGTGGCTTCTCTTGTTGTGGAGTGCAGGCTCTAGGCACTCAGGCTCAGTAGTTATGGTGCACGGGCTCAGTAGTTGTGGCTTACGGGCTCTAGAGTGCAGGCTCAGTAGCTGTGGAGCGCAGGCTTAGTTGTTCAGTGGCACATGGGATCTTCCAGGACCAGGGATCGAACCCGTGTCCCCTGCATTGGCAGGCGGCTTCTTAAACACTGAGCCAAGAGGGAAGTCTCTGCACAGATTCTTAATGTCTTACCCAACTCTCCTTGGTCACTGGGCCCCTTCCTTTCACAACCTCCATGGGTAGCAGCAAATTTACTATCACAGCCACATGTGGCACTCGAGAAGCAAACATTAATTTATTAAATATGTCTTGCTGATGTTCCTTTAAAAAAAATCATACATACAC
This sequence comes from Delphinus delphis, assembly GCF_949987515.2. Classification (NCBI taxonomy): domain Eukaryota; kingdom Metazoa; phylum Chordata; class Mammalia; order Artiodactyla; family Delphinidae; genus Delphinus; species Delphinus delphis. The sequence goes on along the minus strand of NC_082689.1, from coordinate 14,111,385 downwards.
ACAACACACAGATAGAGAGACACAATCACTGCCTAAAATAGAAGATATTTATGGTCTTAGTTTTAGTACACAGTGGACTTAACTATGTAGTTTTTAGGATAACTGAATCATGTCCTCTTCATTTATATCAAGAGAGAAGAGATATGGGAACATATGTATATGCATAACTGATTCACCTTGTTATAAAGCAGAAACTAACACACCATTGTAAAGCAATTATACTCCAATAAAGATGTTAAAAAAAAAAAAGGTGGTAGATGGAGCAGTTTTCAGATTAATAGAGAAGTCAGGAGACATCTCTATTTTTGTTTCTTTCCTAAATTATAGGACCATAATTAAGAGAACTTTCGTCTTAAGAAGCAAACTTCATCTCCCACACTGGAGTGTCTCCTTTCCATTTGCAAACTGCAAATATTCATGTAGCTAAATTATATGTTAAATTACTTTCACTCCAAAGGCACTGAGGTCTTCTCAGGTGTAAACCAAAGACACCAAATGGAAACCAAATTTGGTCCATCACAACTGACAAGAATCAGCTCAAGGTGGTGGTTTGCTCACTAACTGTACACCCTTCCTCAGCGTTCTGATTCCAGGCTGTCTTTCATTCTTTAAGAGTGCTGTGTTAGGACTTGTCAAGGGAGAGCTACAGAAAAAATACTTATGTTCTTGCACTTAGGGGATATTTCCATGGTGTCTGTGGGCCTTTTTAAAGCGCTGTTGGTTTGGCATGATTATACATAAAGCAATTGAAACAGAGTTCTCCAGTGTATAGGTATCATTTTCTTCTTAATTTACGAGAGATTTTCTGTTAGAAGAAAAGCTGCAGCAATTAATTGAACAGCCCTTGATCTTGAGCTAGGGGAATATTAAGAGTGTCTAGCACTGTGCTGCTTTCATGATTGGAGCTCAAGAAGTATTTGCTGTTGGGTTGGTTGGAAAAGATACACTGGACGTGGACAGACACACACAAGCCTTGAAGTTGCTGGGGGGGCATCGCTGCTGTGATGTCATGGTGTTTGCAGCTGCAAAAGTCTCGATGGAAACCTATTAATATTAATTATTAATATTAATTCCCAGTAAGCATTCTAGACGAATGAAGGAGATGCACTGGGTGCAGATTCCTAGCTGTGTTAATTATTACAATATTTTTTGCCTTTTAGATTTAAGGCAATCGAAAACAAGTTTTAGCTCCCCATTTGTCTGTTTAATTAGAATCAGTTTAATGTCTATCTGGAATTTCTTTTCTATGCCTCACCTGTTCAGGATCAAATTAAGAAAATAAAAATAAATTCATGGATGATGAATGCTTAAGGGTAATGCTCAACTTGAGGGTAACAACCTAAATTAGACAAGGTTTTCTCAGCTAAAAGTTGGTTTTCTCACATCCAACTTTACTGAGAAAACTTAAAGAATCAAAAGAAAACTTCTACCGACTCCAACAGACCATCTCTTCCCACATTCCCACGTGTCTCCTGTTGATGACAGATATTCAAGATCAGGTTATAAAAGACATCGTTGCTTATATTTAATGTGATTCCTGATGTAGTTGCGTTTAAAGCTACAACTTATCTGTTTTCCATTTGTTCCATCTGTTCTTTGTTCTGTTTTTTCTGCCTGCTTTTGGATCTCTTGCTGGCATATTAACTATCACTCTCTGTATTGTCTAGTGGCTTCTCTAGGTTCAGAGTGTCCTCTCTACCTTATCACACTCTGCCTGAAAGTAACATTCAGGTATCCTGTAAGAACTTTAAGAAAACATACTTTCATTTCTCTCCTCCCAGTCTGTACACTATTGTTATCACCAAATGTTTTCTACTTATATTTTAAACACCATACTATACTGTTATTGTCTTTGCTTTAAACAAAATATTTAAATGATAAAAAAGTCTTTTTACTCACATAGTTACTATTTCCAGGGCTCTTCAGTTCCTGTGTAGAACTTCAATCCATGTCTTACACCGTATACGAAACTCAATTCAAAATGGATCTCAGACCTAAATGCAAAACCTAACATTATAAAACTTCTGGAAGAAACATAGGAGACAATCTTTAGGATGTAGGGTTAAGCAAAGATTTCTTAGATATGATCAAAATCACAATCCATAGAAGAAAAAAAACTGGACTTCAGGGGCTTCCCTGGTGGCGCAGTGGTTGAGAGTCCACCTGCCGAGGCAGGGGACACGGGTTCGTGCCCCGGTCCGGGAAGATCCCACATGCCACGGAGCGGCTGGGCCCGTGAGCCATGGCTGCTGAGCCTGTGCGTCCGGAGCCTGTGCTCCACAATGGGAGAGGCCACAACGGTGAGAGGCCTGCGTACCGCAAAAAAAAAAAAAAACTGGACTTCATCAAAATAACAAGTGCTTTTTGAAAGACACTGTTAATAAAATAAAAGCATAAGCCACAGTCTGGGAGAAAATATTTGCAAGTCTTCTACCTGAAAAAGGACTTGAACGCAGAATATATTAAACACTCTAATAAACTCTAAGTAGAAAACAAACCCAATAAAACAAATGGGTACAAGATTTGAACAGATATTTACTAAAGAAGATAAATGGCCGGCAAATGGACACATTAAAATATGCTTGGCATCACCAGTCATGATGGATATCCAAATTAGAACCTCAATGAGACACTACTACACACAAATGAGACATATCACTACTTCCAAAATAGACTGACCATATCCAGTGTTGGCAGAGATATGGAGCAACCTGAACACTCCTTCACTGCTGGTGAGACAATCGTTCAACCGTGTTGGAAAACGGTTTGGCAAGTTCTTAAAAAGTTAAACCTGTATCTACCATATGATCCAGCTATCCCCCTTCTTAGGTATTTTCCCAAGACAAATGAAAGTATGCATCTATACAAAGACTATTACATGAATGTTCATAGCAGGTTTGTTTGCAACAGCAAAAACTGGAAGCAGTAAATGGTTGGATAAACAAACCCATAGAGTGGAAGACTACGGCTGCAGTAGCCGTCCTGAAACGCTTCGTAATCGCATCTGTGTGAAGTTTGCTGGGAGCATCCACAAGGGCTGGAGCCTCCTCTCAGGTGAGGCCCGCTTCCTGGACACAGGTGCTGGGTCCCTCTCCCGCTGCCCTTGCTCCGCGGGGACCTTGCCCCCGGAGGACCTGAACTTGGACACCAACGTGGTGGGTTTAGGCACAAGCCCCGGCTCCTGCGAGGTTCGCACTCCCCTCGCCGCAAGTATTCCAGTGCGGAGGGATCATTTTAAATAGCAAATAAAAAACGCCATGACTGGTGGAGAAAGACCACCGGAGAAAGCGAAACGCTGTTTTCTTGATTTTCGAATCAGGAGCCCAACATTTTCACTTAGCGCTGGGCCAAGCAAATTGCGCACCCAGCTCTCCACAGAGCAGATAGAAAAGCAAGGGAAAGCGTAGCCGAGTGAGTGGAGAAGAAGCAGGAAGAGGAGAGCGCATGACGACGAGGACAGATGGAGCTCCAGCACCCAAACCCTTGCGAAAATGGTTTTCGGCTTGCCTTTGGCATCCAGGGTGTGGAAGCCTTCTCCTTGTCCCACCCTTGGCTGTGTGCATTAATTAAACGATATGTTAAAAAGCACTTACCACGTGCCCGTACTGGGCCGGGCACTGGAACTGCTTTACCTAGGGTGGTGAGCATCTCTTAAAAAGTGATATTTGGGGCTTCCCTGGTGGCGCAGTGGTTGAGAGTCCGCCTACCGATGCGGGGGACGCGGGTTCGTGCCCCGGTCCGGGAAGATCCCACATGCCGCGGAGCGGCGGCGCCCGTGAGCCATGGCCGCTGGGCCTGCGCGTCCGGAGCCTGTGCTCCGCAACGGGAGAGGCCACAACAGTGAGAGGCCCGCGTACCGCAAAAACAAAAACAAACAAAAAAAGTGATATTTGATCTGAACACAAAGTGGTGTCTGCCCTGAAGCCAGCCTGAAAGATCTGGAGGAGGAGAACTCCAGACCGAAGGAACAAAGCCGCGAAGCGGGAAAAAGCTTAACTAACAGTGGTTTAACAGTGATGTGTGTGCAGAAGTAATTTCCTGGGATATTTAACTGAAGAAAGGCTTCCTCTCTCTGACCTGAAAGTGGGAACTATTTAATCTACTAAATTAGAGGTTTGACCAACCCCTAAAGGTACCATCTTTCACGTCGTCCACTGAAGAACACTGATGAGCTGTGGAACATTATCCGTGACCTCTATTTACTACCGTGGGTTGAGATTAAGCACTCCTTTGTAACCTCCAGCTTTCCCTAAATACTATTTAGAATAAATGTGTTCATTCAACAAATCTTGCTTAAGCACCTCTTAATGTTCAAAGGCTCTCTAAGAGAAACATCAAGCAATACAACCTTCAGGTTCTTTGGAATCCAGCAGTGGGCAAAAGGCTCTTAACCTGGAGAATTTGGTGAATACTTTAAGAGATGCAGAAGCAGTGCCTGCCTTGGGAGCCTAGCTAGGGGAGGATCCCTTTTATCTAAGGTTTAGTAGACAGAGGTTCTGTGAGCTGAACCAAGAATCTGTGTATGTCAAAGAACCAGTTGATATCAGGCTAAAAATATATCTTATACATACTAAAAAACTCAGTATCCTATGTATCCTGAGTTTTCCAACATTTTCCTTAGTTTAGAAGCTTACATAGCTTTTTTAAAAATTAGATTCCAACTATGCTCATTTATTTTACCAAACTTCTCCATGAATCAATTTGCAAAAAGGGTGAGACAAAAACTGGCAGTCAGAGACATTTAGCATTTTTTAAGTTTCCAGTTCTCAGAAACAATGCAATTTAAAACTCTCAAGGTGACTTAATCATAACCTTTATAAAATCTTGTTCTTATACGATGTTTGAAGATTCCTAGGATCTAGACTTCAACATACTTTATAAAATATTTAATTCCATCCTTACATTTGAGAAATAATAAAACCAAGGTCCAAAAAGTCAATTGGCTTATGTAAAGTTACAACCTTCTCTTTCACTGTCCATGATTTTTTTTTCTCAGAATACATATTGGCATATAATAAACTAGATAGGTTTGTAAGTAGTCCTGTTATCTGGCCTGTCAATAAAGTGAAAAATAGAGACATAGAAACAGGGATGGTACATCTGCAGAAGTGGAGAAGACCTTGCTTAAGTTACCTCTGTGGGCAGAGCCCCACACATACCAGGAACCTGTGATAGGCAAGCAAAATCTATAGTCTGCCTGTTTCTATGGCAACCAAGAATTACGTAGTTAGGCCATGCACCTGAGTCTCTACATAATTAACTTCTTATGTGTTGGGATGGTTAATACTTCTAAACATCACAGAAAAAGAACCTGATGAAATCTCTTTAAAATATAAAACATACACACGCACAACCTAAATCTAAAACCACTGTCCTGGGACTTCCCTGGTGGCTCAGTGGTTAAGAATTCACCCGTCAATGTAGGAGACACAGTTCAAGCCCTGGTCTGGGAAGATCCCACATGCCTCGAAGCAACTAAGCCCGTGCACTGCAACCACTGAGCCTGCGCTCTAGAGCCTGCAAGCAACAACTACTGAAGCCCGCGTGTCTAAAGCCCGTGCTCCACAACAGGAGAAGCCACTGCAATGAGAAGCCTGTGAACTGCAATAAAGAGTAGCCCTCTCTCGCCACAACTAGAGGAAGCCCGCGCACAAACACCCAACGCAGCCAAAAATAAATAATAAATAAATTTTTAAAAAGATAAAATAAAATAAAACCACTGCCCTTCCACTTGCTCTAACTTTATCCTTTCAGTGGTTTTGTTTTTTGTTGAGAAAATGGAGGGCAGATTGCATGTGCAATTGAGTTTTCTGTCTCAAAGATCTCACTTTTAGCTAGCCACTTTTGCAGATACTCACAGATTTTTGTCTCATGCATGAGTTAGTTCAGCTCAATCATTATTTTGGTCTGGATGCATATTTGCACAGTGGGCTTCACTTAAGATGTGAAGAGGAAAGATCAGAATACCTATATGGTAAGTGTTTATACCAGTGGCTGCATATTAATGTATCTGGGGAGCCTTTAAAAATAACTATGCCAGGTCAGTTCCTAGGAATTCTCATTTAATTGTCTGATACTTATTAAAAACAGTTATTGTTCATTATTAATCACCAAGTGGTACAAATAAATGAAAGCTATAGGAAAATACCTAAACTTGTCAATTTAGAGATTAACATTTTTAATTAATCTCATTCTTCAACTCAGAAGTGTGATACAATTTAAGTTCCCAGGCTTGAGTTTATTCCTTGAAAGTTACAAGCAGAAGGTTATCACCTACCAAGAATAAGAGCAAAAGGATGATATATAGTTTTAGAGAAGTTTAAGATCCTTTATTTTAACTAAATAAGATATGTTTATTTCTTTATTTTACAGATTAAAAAAAAAAGAAAAGAAAAATTGAGGCTCAGGTAGTTTAATTGACTTGTAAAGACAATTGTTGATGAAGTCAGAACTAGAACACTGTTCATCAGGCCTTGTGTCTTATCTGTCTTGGCAGTGACCTACAGATATATGGGAACCTCCCTCATGCATATTGAATGCCTGACTTTTCTTTGATTGATTTGCAAGGGTTCGGGGAGTCTTTGGGCTTGAAATTATGGTATTAGCTTTGCAAATAATACATTAACATACTAAGCAGCAGGTTTTGATTTTGCAAGGGTATAAAACTTGAACATCTCATCAAGTACTAAAAATGGATTATTTAGATTATTTTAAAGCACACTTCAGTAATTTCCAACAAGCAAAAGGGAATTTTCAGTCAATGGATCCTTATATCCCCCATGAATTTATTGCACTAAGAACTAAGTGGACACATCATTGATCAGTGATCACTGGCAAATCACATCATCTACCTCCCAGTCAAACCTGTCTAGAAAAAACAGCTCATTTTACTAAGTAACAAGATTCCTGAAAAAATACGACCTCGTGTCACTTGATTACTGCACTTGTAGGAAAACATTTAAACCCAATAGTTAACAAAATAGTTTATTCTGTGTCTCTTCGGATATTCATGACTGTGTTACCTTCAATGTAAACAGCAGGCAAATCTGCACTGACATCTTTTATGACTCCCAGAGTGTTTTCTGGATCAATAGAATCATTGGGAAAGATAATTTTGCTTTCCGTCATAATCAGGCCAGAGGAGAACTCATTTTCAGTGACCTAAATGAGCCACTGAAACACTGAACTCCGGGCCAAAGGCATCTGAAGATCACTGAAGAAATAAACTGCAAAAACAGGGGCGGTGGGGAGGAGGAAATTAAATTTTATATCCTGGGGAGCAGAAATGTAAAGAGAAAGATTGTACAGATTGATTTTTTCGCTTTGTTTTCTCCTGAGAGTCTTGATTTGTTAAAATGGCTAAAGGAATCTCTGCAATTTAAGAAAGGGGGTACTGAAAACCCAATTATCTCAGTATGGTTATTTCTTGTGGAGAAATCTCTTAAATATGCTAAATTATGAGTTTCTTGTCATATATCTAAAGATAGTGTGACACTGCAAAATAGCTTTTCATTTGACCTGTGCATAGATTTACACAAGAATGTTTATATACAAAACATTCTTTCCTAGGCAGCTGAAAGCGTGCACTGCCACCCTATTCTCTAGACTCTCAACTTCTTATGTGCATGATTTTTTGGATTTAGACTAAGTAAAGAAAATTAAACATTTCTTAATCAAAGATGTCATTGTCAAGCTAAGATAAATCCCTAAAATGGAGCAAGTTAGCAGACTTTCTAAATTAAGTTGCATTAGTGACCTTGTATGATCAAGACGAGACTCCTTAGTAGGGTGTAAAGACCCCTTATGATCTGGCCCCGCCCAGTGGTCCAAACTTGTCTCCTGCCACCACGATGCCACCACACCTACACTCACCTCTCAAACGATATTTCACTTCTGTGTTTTAGCACCAGTGTGGTTCCACAGCTCTGTGCCTCTTCCACATCTACTCTTATCTACGTGAAACAATACCCTCCCCTTGTCTGATCTGCAAATTTTTGCTCATCCTTCTGCTAGAATTGAGAGACCGCTTCTTCTGAATTTGCCCCTGACCTTTCCCCAGTTGTCTTCTGCTTTGTTTGCAGAGCTTCCTTTACCTCCTTGCCCGCGTTCCTAGTAAAGCACTCACCCCCAGCATCTATCACAGTGTCTGGCTTCAAACTGAACCAAAGAATCAGAATTATGATTAACAGTTTAGAAATGTGATTCATCTTAAGTCTTGCAGCTATATCAAGAATCTATGCATTATCGTAAGTGTTTATAGCTCTCAGCAAGCAGGGAAAAAATACAGTAAAAGTGATCTAGAGCTCCTGAAATGGGGGTGAGCAACAGTTAAATTTCCAGATGGGGAGGACAGAGTGGACACCATTGAGAAGGGGTTTAAGCAAAGATTGAAGGAGGTGAGGGAATAATGTCCTGGAACATCACAGAGTCAGTGTGTCTGCCCCAGAGTGAGTGGAGTGAGGGTGGAAGGGGGTGAGGTCAAACTGGGTGGGACCCTGCATGGAAGAAAGGACAATGGCTTGTCCTCCAAGGGAAATGGCAATCATTGCATGGTTTGAGCCGAGGAATGAGAGATTTGCTTTGTTCGTTGGGGACCACTATAGCTGCTGGGTTAGAATCAATGGAGGGGCCAGGGCAGAGGCACAGAGACAGGATAGGAGGCCATTCTAAACACCCAGCTGAGAGCAGGTGGCAGCCTCAGAGGCGGAGCAGAGAAGGGGTGGAATTCTGGGAAACTGTGGTTCCAAATGATTAAAAACCGTCTTGGAAATAGATTTGGGATTTTCCAAGTATGTACATCCTGTGACATGGTCTTAAGAAAATTTCTACCTCTGACCTAGACAAGATACTTGCAAACTTTGATGTGTGGTGAGTATATTGGGAACACAAAAAGATCTCTTATTGTCCTGTCAACTTCCTTCTCCATAATTATCTTTTTGTTTTTATATATGTACGTTTGACGGGATGTGTAATCAAACTACAGTAATGCAAGTTAAAAAATACTATTCCCATCTCACAGGCATACAAGGAGGGATTAATGCTCAGTGCAGTGGCCTCTGCTCACCTCTCTCAACCCCCAAATGTAAATCCCAAATGTCACCAGACAACACTTTACCTCCTCCGGCACCTCGGCCTTCCCAAGAAGGGTCAGCTGGTCCCTTCACATATTTCTCTAACTTGAGTCCTGGCATGGAAGATCACAGTGGCTGCAGATAGTACAGACAGTGTGAACCAAGGGAGGCATCGGTCACGGTTGTACACAGGTTGTCAACAGTGACCTCAGATCCTCCAACTCCTTGTAAAACCAAGATTCCAATAATCTATAAAAGAATATGCATGCCCAGCAATAAAAAAGAAAAAACTGCTGATACACACAACCACATGGGTGAACCTCAGATGCATTGTGCTAACTGAAAGAAGACGCAAAAGGCTCCACACTGCGTGATTCCATTTAGAACATTCTGGAAAAAGCAAAACTCTAGGGACAGAAAACTGACCAGGTCTTACCCGATACCTGGGCATTGGGGAAGGAGTTAACTGTGAAAGGTTGGGTGAATTTGGTGGGGTGGTGATGGAAGTGCTCTGTATCTTGGTTGTGGTGGTGGTTACATGACGGCCTCAGTGAAATTTACTGTATGTAAATTGCAACTCAATTTTAAACAATTTTTAAAAGAATATACATGGAACTAGCCTCAAGTCTAAATTTTAATTTGAAACTTATTTTTAAATATCTTAAGTGATTGCTATTATTCAAGGAAGATACAAACTTCGAAAATACAAATTCCTACAGGATGAGATTCCAGGCCACTTGACCTGGAATATGACTGTGCAAGGCTATTGTTTGCTGTTTCTTTCCCATTGTAAAAGATGACCCCCCCCCCCCGAGGATAGTCTCAACTCACCTAAGTAAGTGGCAGGTGTATTGAAAAATCTCCTTGTGTGAGACATATTTCTTACAATTGTTAATTTGCTGTGGCAATGGCACAGAATCCCTGGGCTTTATGGCCTGTGAGTAAATAATGTATTTTCTTTTTTCTTTTTTTCTTTTTTCTTTTTTTTTTTTTTAGTAAAGTGAAAGCAGGTTTATTTAGAGAGATACACATTCCATAGACAGAATGCTGTCTGTCTCAGAGAGTGAGAGTGACCCTGGGAGAAACACACTCCCATAGACGGAGTGTGGGCCATCTCGGAAGGTGAGAGGCCAAAAATGTATTTCCAATAGTTTCTAAAGTTATAAGACTTTGATTGTCATTTGCTGTATCCTGAGGACTGTGGTACATAACCACAGTGTAAGGCAGCGTGCACGTCCCAGGGGAAGCCAGCCTAGATGAAATGACAAGACATAAAATAACAATACATGAAAATTAGCTGCTGACAGGACACTGCAGCTAAGAGGTCAAAGTGGGATTGAGTAATTATGGGAGACTCTGGAGGAGACAGGAACTGAGCTAGACCTGGAAGGCTGTGGAGACCATGAGCAAGCGCATTTCTGGTGGCATCTAGGGCAATCCAAAAGACGGAACTGAGGAAAAGATATAACGCAAGAATTGTCCCTCATCACGGAAGGCAGGCAGTATCTTTTCAGCTAAGCAGTAAATCTGGGCTTTGATGGTCGGGCAAACCCTGAGGCCTGAAGCTCAGCTTCCCTACATCAAGGAGGGTTCAGCTGTCAAGCCTACCTTCAGTCAGGTCAACGTGAGCCACACTGTTTCCATATCGAGGGCTCTCCAGGGAGCTGGTTGACAAAGTATGGCTGAAGCCCAATTGTTATAAGGCATGGATTAGATGTGTTTAATTGAACAGGGGAAGGAGCCTTCAATAACACATGTGCTGAGTACACAATGGGTGAATGACTCTATATTAGGTGTCCTGGAATAAGTGTTTTTCCCTCAGTTCTCTGGGACTCTCCAGGAACAAATGTCAATTTTCACAATAGAAATATACATTCAGGTCAAGATAAAGAAAACCACAACGTTGTCAAACTGCTTTCCAACCCTTAATGCAAGTTAAACCTCCATATTTAATTTTAGTGTATTCTCATATGAAAGATTAATTTGTATTTTTTTTAAATGGCAGGCCCAAAGGTTTGAAATTTGCTGCTACGGACCCACACATGTTTAAGACTCTTCTGAGATTCTTTGTCCGAAAGCAAAAGGTAGAGCTCCTTAAAAAATAAAAATAAAACAGTGTACTTTGCAACTCAGAAAAAAAATTAGGGATCAAAACGAGCCCAGACTTTGCATCTTCCCATACATAGAAAGGCGTTAAATTCATTAACTTGAGATGTCTGGTTTTCTTTGATTAACAGTAATATTTTGATGTTCCACCTACCTGGTCTTTTGCGGCAAAAACTTCTATATATCCTGGCTCCTCTGCTTGTCTCTTTGGAACAGTTTCTCAGCGTTATCAGAGATGCTGTGTCCTGGGCTTGAAGTCCTCAGAATATCTGCTGAATAAAGCATAAGTTTCAACTTTTAGGTTGTGCATTTTTTTCAGTCAATAAACACTTGGTCTCATCATTTTGATGCAGATCCTGCCTATATCCCAATAGACTTGGTGTTTGAAAGTGGACTGTGGTGTTGGATGCTTGATGATTCTCCATGCACCTGGCTCACTCCTTTAGCTCTCAGACCTCCATGGGAACTCTCTTCCCTCGCTCCAGCCTCATAGCAGAAACGCAATACCTGAACCATCCATTTTGCAGGCAAAAGCTTATCTGGAAATGTGAGTAAATTCTTAGGGAAAAACAAGGGTCAAAACAGGATAACATGCTGCATTTGTATTTTATGTAAATGCCTTGTGATGTCGTGATTTATAATAAAAAGTACATATTTGGCCTTTGTCCTCATTTTTGACTCAGCTGCTTAAACTCTTGGAATATCCTAGGTGATGAGAGCAACAAATTGTTATGTTATGAGGTAACTTTTGGACAGTACCTAAGGATGGGGGCTGGTTGCCAAGAGAGCCAACCACATGATTTGAGGGTTGGAACTTTCAGTCCCACCCACTGACCTCTGAGGAGTGGAGTGGGGAGAAGCTGGAAGTTGAATCAATCACTGATGGCCAAAGCTAACCTAATCTTGCCCATGTAATGAAGCCTCCAGAAAAATCAAAAAGGACAGGATTTGGAGAGCATCTATGTTGGTGAAATATGGAGATTCAGGGAAAGTGGTGCGCTCAGAAAGGGAATAGAATCTCCAAGCCCTCCCTATACCTTGTCCTATGCATCTCTTCCATTTTGCTGTTCCTGAGTTATATCTTTTTATAATAAGCTGATGATCTAATAAGTAGAATATTTCTCTGAGTTCTGTGAGCTGCACTAGTAAATTAGTCAAACCCAAGGAGGGAGTCATTGGAAGCTCCAATCTATAGCTAGTGAGTCAGAAGCACAGCTGACAACTTGAGCTTGCGACTGGCAAATGAAGAGGGGCAGGTGGGGGGGAAGTCTTGCAGGACTGAGTCCTTAACCTGTGGCATCTGGTGCTATCTCCAGGCAGATAGTGTCAGAATTGAGCTGAATTGTAGGACACCCAGCTAGTGTTGGAGAATTTCTCAGTGGTATGGAAAAACTACAGCCATGATGGAATTGATTCAAGAGTTTTATACCTAAAGCCTGGTGAATGCCTTGCATGAACTGAAAATGCTACCTCTTCACAAAATACAGTCAAGGCAGAGAGATATCATTTAGGTGATAAATATTAAATAATATAAAGATGGAAGAACAGGCAGCCATTGCCTGGTATGGCATCTGTACATCCAGACCGACTACAAATCCCATCAACAAGAATGAAAGCTAAAAGAAAAGAGTAGAATGGTAAAAATGATATGGGGACTTCATCACTAATCTCCCCAAAAAAGAAACAATCAGAAGAAGTAATAAAATTTTCACTGTTTGCAGATGATATGATATTATACATAGAGAATCCTCAAGATGCTATGAGAAAACTACTAGAGCTCATCAATGAATTCGGTAAAGCTGCAGGATACAAAGTTAATATGCAGAAATATGTTTCACTCCTATACACTAACAATGAAAGATCAGAAAGAGAAATTAAGGAAACAATCCCATTTACCATCACATCAAAAAGAATAAAGTACATAGGAATAAACCTACCTAAGGAGGCAAAAGACCTGTACTCTGAAAACTATAAGATGCTGATGAAAAAAATCAAAGATGACATGAACAGATGGAAAATATACCATGTTCCTGGATTGGAAGAATCAATATTGTCAAAATGACTATACTACCCAAAGCAATCTACAGATTCAATGCAATCCCTATCAAACTACCAATGACATTCTTAACAGAACTAGAACAAATTTTTTTAAAATTTGTATGGAAACATAAAAGACCCCAAATAGCCAAAGCAATCTTGAGAAAGAAACACTGAGCAGGAGGAATCAGGTTCCCTGACTTCAGACTATACTACAAAGCTACTGTAATCAAAATAGTGTGGTACTGGCACAAAAACAGAAATATAGATCAATGGAACAGGATAGAAAGCCCAGAAATAAACCCGCACACCTATAGTCAACTAATCTATGACAAAGGAAGCAGAATATACAATGGAGAAAAGACAGTCTCTTCAATAAGTGGTGGTGGGAAAACTGGACAGCTACATGTAAAAGAATGAAATTAGAACACTTCCTAACACCATACACAAAAATAAACTCAAAATGGATTAAAGACCTAAATGTAAGGCCAGACACTATAAAACTCTTAGAGGAAAACATAGGAAGAACACTCTTTGACATAAATCACAGCAAGATCCTTTTGGTTCCACCTCCTAGAGTAATGGAAATAAAAACAAAAATAAACAAATGGGACCTAATTAAACTTAAAAGCTTTTGCATAGCAAAGTAAACCATAAGCAAAATGAAAAGACAACGCACATAATGGGAGAAAATATTTGTAAACGATGCAAACAACAAGGGATTAATCTCCAAAATATACAAACAGCTCATGCAGCTCAATATAAAAAAAATAATAATAATAATGACCCAATCAAAAAAGGTTATTGAGTTACTCAATAACCTACTCAAAAAAGGTTATGAGTAGAAGATCTTAATAGATATTTCTCCAAAGAATACATACAGATGGCCAAAAAGCACATGAAAAGATGCTCAACATCGCTAATTATTAGACAAATGCAAGTCAAAACTACAATGAGGTATCACCTCACACCAGTCAGAATGGCCATCATCAAAATGTAATAATAGATGTTGGAGAGGGTGTGGAGAAAAGGGAAGCCTCCTACACTGTTGGTGGGAATGTAAATTGGTTACTGCCACTATGGAAGACAGTATGGAGATTCCTTAATAAACCAGAAATGGAGCTACCATATGATCCAGCAATCACACTTCTGGGCATGTATTTGGAGAAAACCATAATTCAAAAAGATAAATGCACCCCAATGTTCATATCAGCACTATTTATAATAGCTAAGACATGAAACAACCTAAATGTCCATCAACAGATGAATGGATAGGTAAGACATAGAGCTCACCTTCCTCCCCACAAATACATCAAAAATACATCTACATGTGGAACAACTCCTGCAGAACACCTACTGAATGCTGGCAGAAGACCTCAACTTCCTAAAAGGCAAGAAACTCCCCATGTATCTGGGTAGGGCAAAAGAAAAAACAGAGACAAAAGAATAGGGACAGGACCTGCACTTCTGGGAGGGCACTGTGAAGGAGGAAAAGTTTCCATGCACTAGGAAGCCCCGTCACTGGTGGAGACCGTGGTGGGGCAAAGCTTTGGAGCCACGGAGGAGAGCACAGCAACAGGGGTGCAGAGGGCAAAGCGGAGAGATTCCCACACAGAGGATCAGTGCATACCAGCACTCACCAGCCTGAGAGGCTCATCTGCTCACCTGCCAGGGTGGGTGGGGGCTGGGAGCTGAGGCTTGGGCTTTGGAAGTCAGACCCCAAGGAGAGGACTGGGGGTGGCTACATGAACACAGCCTGAAGGGGGCTAGTGCACCATAGGTAACAGGGAGGGAGTCCAGGAAAAAGTCTGGAACTGCTTAAGAGTCAAGAGACCATTGTTTCAGGGTGCAGGAGGAGAGGTGATCCTTCCCTGTCTGCCGACAGAAGGCAGAGCACCACCTAAACAAGCTCCAGAGACAGGCGCGAGTGGCTATCATCTCAGACTCCAGAGACAAGCATGAACTGCTAATGCTGCTGCTGCAGCCACTAAGAATCCTGTGTGGAAGCACAGGTCACTCTCCACACCTCCCCTCCTGGGAGCCTGTGCAGCCCAGCACTGCCAGGGTCCCGTTATCCAGGGACAATTTCCCCGGGAGAATACATGGCACACCTGAGGCTGTTGCAACATCACGCTGACCTCTGCCACCACAGGTTCACCTTTCATTCCAATTATAACTGCTGTACCACTCCCTCCACACCCATCACTGGCATGAGTGAGCCAGAGCCCCCTAATCAGCCGCTGCTTTAACCCCATCCTGTCTGGGTGGGAACAGAAGCCTGAGGGCGACCTACACACAGAGGTGGGGCCAAATCCAAAGCTGAACCCCAGGAGCTGTGCGAACAAAGAAGAGAAAGGGAAATCTCGCCCAGCAACCTCAGGAGCAGCAGATGAAATCTCCACAATCAACTTGATGTACCATGCATCTGTGGAATACCTGAATAGACAACAAATCAACCCAAAATTGAGGCACTGGAATTTGGGAGCAAATGTAGACAAGGGGTTTGCTCTCTGCGACTGACTTGTTTTTGATTTTTATGTTTACCTTAGT
The DNA here is from genome assembly GCF_949987515.2 of Delphinus delphis. NCBI lineage: Eukaryota > Metazoa > Chordata > Mammalia > Artiodactyla > Delphinidae > Delphinus > Delphinus delphis. The sequence goes on along the minus strand of NC_082689.1, from coordinate 14,095,621 downwards.
ATAGATTTTATTGCTTGTTATCATTTGTGGATTTGTTTATTGCTTTGGTTGCTCTTTTATTATTACTTTTTTAATTTTAATAATATTTTTATTCTTCTATTTTAATTATTTTTCTTTTATTTTTTTTTCTTTCATTTTTCTCTCTTTTCCTTTGAGCTGTGTGGCTGACAGGGTCTTAGTGCTCCAGCCTGGAGATTCTGAGGTGGGAGAGCCGAGTTCAGGACATTGGTCCACCAGAGACCTCCTGGCCCCACAAAATATCAATCAGCGAGAGCTCTGCCAGAGACCTCCAACTCAATGCTAAGACCCAGCTCCACCCAATGGCCAGCAAACTCCAATGCTGGACATGCCATGCCAAACAACTAGCAACACAGGAACACAACCCCACCTATTAGCAGAGAGGTTGCCCCACATCATACTAAGTTCACAGACACACCAAAACACACCACCAGACACAGCCCTGCCCACCAGAAAGACAAGATACAGCCCCACCCACCAGAACACAGGCACTAGTCCCCTCCACCAGGAAGCCTACACAACCCACTGAACAAAACTTACCCACCGGGAGCAGACACCAAAAACAATGGGAACTATGAACCTGCAGCGTGTGAAAGGAGACCCCAAACACAGTAAGTTAAGCAAAATGGGAAGACAGAGAAACATGCAGCAGATGAAGGAGCAGGTAAAAATCCACCAGACCAAACAAATGAAGAAGAAATAGGCAGTCTACCTGAAAAAGAATTCAGAGTTATGATAGTAAAGATGATACAAAATCTTGGAAATAGAATGGAGAAAGTACAAGAAACATTTAACAAGGACCTAGAAGAACTGAAGAGCAAACAAACAAGGACGAACAACACAATAAATGAAATTAAAAATTCTTTAGAAGGAATCAGTAGCAGAATAACTGAGGCAGAAGAACAGATAAGTGATCTGGAAGATAAAATAGTGGAAATAACTACCACAGAGCAGAATAAAGAAAGAAGAATGAAAAGAACTGAGGACAGTCTCAGAGATCTGGGGACAACATTAAATGCACCAATATTTGAATTATAGGGGTCCCAGAAGAAGAAGAGAAAAAGAAAGGGACTGAAAAAATATTTGAAGAGATTATAGTTGAAAACTTCCCTGATATGGGAAAAGAAATAGTCAGTCAAGTCCAGGAAGCTCAGAGAGTCTCATATAGGATAAATACAAGGAGAAACATGTCAAGACACATATTAATCAAACTATCAAAAATTAAATACAAAGAAAAAATATTAAAAGCAGCAAGGGAAAAGCAACAAATAACATACAAGGGAATCCCCATAAGGTTAACAGCTGATCTTTCAAAAGAAGCTCTGCAAGCCAGAAGGGAGTGGCAGGACATATTTAAAGTGATGAAAGGGAAAAACCTACAACCCAAGATTACTCTACACAGCAAGGATCTCACTCAGATTCGATGGAGAAATTAAAACCTTTACAGACAAGCAAAAATTAAGAGAATTCAGCACCACCAAACCAACTTTACAACAAATGCTAAAGGAACTTCTCTAAGCAGGACATGCAAGAGAAGGAAATGACCTACAAAACCAAACCCAAAACAATTAAGAAAATGGTAATAGGAACATACATATCGATAACTACCTTAAATGTAAATGGATTAAATGTTCCAACCAAAAGACATAGACTGGCTGAATGGATACAAAAACAAGACCCATATATATGCTGTCTACAAGAGACCCACTTCAGATCTAGGGACACATACAGACTGAAAGTGAGGGGATGGAAAAAGATATTCCATGCAAATGGAAATCAAAAGAGAGCTGGAGTAGCAATTCTCATATCAGGCAAAAGTAGACCTTAAAATAAAGACTATTACAAGAGACAAAGAAGAACACTACATAATGATCAAGGGATCAATCCAAGAAGAAGATATAACAATTGTGAATATTTATGCACCCAACATAGCAGCACCTCAATACATAAGGCAAATGCTAACAGCCATAATAGGGGAAATCAACAGCAACACAATAATAGTGGGGGACTTTAACATCCCACTTTCACGAATGAACAGATCATCCAAAATGAAAATAAATAAGGAAACACAAGCTTTAAATGATACATTAAACAAGATGGACTTAATTGATATTTATAGGACATTCCATCCAAAAACAACAGAATACACTTTCTTCTCAAGTGCTCATGAAACATTCTGTAGGATAGATCATATCTTGGGTCACAAATCAAGCCTTGGTAAATTTAAGAAAATTGAAATCGTATCAAGTACCTTTTCTACCACAACATTATGAGACTAGATATCAATTAGAGGAAAAAAATCTGTAACAAATACAAATACATGGAGTATAAACAATACACTACTAAATAACCAAGAGATCACTGAAGAAATCAAAGAGGAAATCAAAAAATTCCTAGAAACAAATGACAATGAAAACACGATGACCCAAAACCTATGAGATGCAGCAAAAGCAGTTCTAAGAGGGAAGTTTACAGCAATACAATCCTACGTTAAGAAACAAGAAACATGTCAAATAAACAACCTAACCTTACACCTAAAGCAATTAGAGAAAGAAGAACAAAAAAAAAAACCCAAAGTTAGCAGAAGGAAAGAAATCATAAAGATCAGACCAGAAATAAATGAAAATGAAATGAAGGAAATGATAGCAAAGATCAATACAACTAAAAGCTGGTTCTTCGAGAAGATAAACTGATAAACCACTAGCCAGACTCATCAAGAAAAAAAGGGAGAAGACTCAAATCAACAGAATTAGAAATGAAAAAGGTGAAGTAACAACTGACCCTGCAGAAACAAAAAGAATCATGAGGATTACTACAAGCAGCTATATGCCACTAAAATGGACAACCTGGAAGAAATGGACAAATTCTTAGAAAAACACAGCCTTCTGAGACTAAACCAGGAAGAAACAGAAAATATAAACAGACCAATCACAAGCACTGAAATGGAAACTGTGATTAAAAACCTTCCAACAAACAAAAGCCCAGGACCAGATGGCTTTACAGGCGAATTCTATCAAACATTTAGAAAAGAGCTAACACCTATCCTTCTCAAACTCTTCCAAAATATAGCAGAGGGAAGAACACTCCCAAACTCATTCTACGAGGCCACCATAACCCTGATACCAAAACCAGACAAAGATGTCACAAAGAAAGAAAACTACAGGGCAATATCACTGATGAACATAGATGCAAAAATCCTCAACAAAATACTAGCAAACAGAATCCAACAGCACATTAAAAGGATCATACACCATGATCAAGTGGGGTTTATACAGGAGCGCAAGGATTCTTCAATATACGAAAATCAATCAACGTGATACACCACATTAACAAACTGAAGGATAAAAACCATATGATCATCTCAAGAGATATCGAAAAAGCTTTTGACAAAATTCAACACCCATTTATGATAAAAACTCTCCAGAAAGTAGGCATAGGGAGAACTTACCTCAACATAATAAAGGCCATATATGAGAAACCCACAGCCAACATTATTCTCAATGGTGAAAAACTAAAACCATTTCCACTAAGATCAGGAGCAAGACAAGGTTGCCCACTCTCACCACTATTATTCAACATAGTTGTGGAAGTTTCATCCACAGCAATCAGAGAAGAAGAAGAAATAAAAGGAATCCAAATCGGAAAAGAAGAAGTAAAGCTGTCACTGTTTGCAGATAACATGATACTATACATAGAGATGCCTAAAATTGCTACCAGAAAATGACTAGAGGTAATCAATGAATTTGGTAAAGTAGCAGGGTACAAAATTAATGCATAGAAATCTCTTGCATTCCTATACACTAATGATCAAAAATCAGAAAGAAAAATTAAGAAACACTCCCACTTACCATTGCAACAAAGAGAATAAAATACCTAGGAATAAACCTACCTAAGGAGACAAAAGACCTGTATGCAGAATACTATAAGACACTGATGAAAGAAATCAAAGAGGATACAAACAAATGGAGAGATATATCATGTTCTTGGATTGGAAGAATCAACATTGTGAAAATGACTATACTACCTAAAGCAATCTACAGATTCAATGCAATCCCTATCAAACTACCACTGACATTTTTAACAGAACTAGAACAAAAAATTTCACAATTTATATGGAAACACAGAAGACCCTGAATAGCAAAAACAATCTTGAGAAAGAAAAATGGAGCTGGAGGAATCAGGCTCCCTGACTTCAGACTATAATACAAAGCCACAGTAATCAAGACAGTATGGTACTGGCACAAAAACAGAAATATAGATCAATGGAACAGGATAGAAAGCCCAGAGATAAACCCACACACATATGGTCACCTTATCTTTGATAAAGGAGGCAAGAATACACAATGGAGAAAAGATAGCCTCTTCAATAAGTGGTGCTGGGAAAACTGGACAGCTACACGTAAAAGAATGAAATTGGAACACCTCCTAACACCATACACAAAAATAAACTCAAAATAAGCAAAAAGACCTAAATGTAATACCAGACACTATAAAACTCTTAGAGGAAAACATAGGAAGAATACTCTTTGACATAAATCACAGCAAGATCCTTTTTGACTCACCTCCTAGAGAAATGGAAGTAAAAACAAAAATAAACAAATGGGACCTTTGAAACTTAAAAGTTTTTGCACAGCAAAGGAAACCATAAATAAGATGAAAAGACAACCCTCAGAATGGGAGAAAATATTTGCAAATGAAGCAACTGACAAAGGATTAATCTCCAAAATATACAAGCAGCTCATGCAGCTCAATATCAAAAAAACAAACAACCCAATCCAAAAATGGGCAGAAGACCTAAATAGACATTTCTCCAAAGATATACAGATTGCCAACAAACACATGAAAGGATGCTCAACATCACTAATCATTAGAGAAATGCAGATCAAAACTACAATGAGGTATCACCTCACACTGGTCAGAATGGCCATCATCAAAAATCTACAAGCAATAAATGCTGGAGAGGGTGTGGATAAAAGGGAACCCTCTTGCACTACTGGTGGGAATGTTCATTGATACAGCCACTATGGAGAACAGTATGGAGGTTCCTTAAAAAACTAAAACTAGAACTACCGTAAGACTCAGCAATCCCACTACTGAGCTTATACTCAGAGAAAACCATAATTCAAAAATACGCATGCACCCCAATGTTCACTGCAGCACTATTTACAATAGCCAGGTCATGAAAGCAACCTAAATGCCCATCAACAGATGAATGGATAAAGAAGATGTGGTACATATATACAATGGAATATTACTCAGCAATAAGAAGGAAAACTGGGTCATTTGCAGAGATGTGGGTGGATCTAGAGACTGTCATACAGAGTGAAGTAAGTCAAAAAGAGAAAAGCAAATACTGTATACTAACACATATATGTGGGAACTAAAAAAAAAAAATGGTTCTGATGAGCCTAGGGGCGGGACAGTAATAAAGTTGCAGACATAGGGTATGGACTTGAGGACATGGGGAGGGGGAAGGGTAAGCTGGGATAAAGTGAGAGAGTGGCATGGACATATATACACTACCAAATGTAAAATAGATAGCTAGTGGGAAGCAGCTGCATAGCACAGGGAGATCAGCTCCATGTTTTGTGACCACTTAGAGGGGTGGGAGGGAGACGCAAGAGGGAGGGGATATGGGGAAATAAGTATATGTATAGCTGATTCACTTTGTTATACAGCAGAAACTAACACAACATTGTAAAGCAATTATACTCCAGTAAAGATGTTTAAATAAATAAATAAAAACAGATGAATAAAGAACATGTAATACATATATGCAATGGAATATTATTCAGCCATAAAAAATGAAATAATGTCATTGGCAGTAACATGGATGGACCTAGAGGTTATCATACTAAGTGAAGTAAGTCAGACAAAGACAAATATCATACATCATTTATATGTGGAATCTAAACAAAGTGATACAAATAAACTTATTTACAAAATACAAAGAGACTCACAGACTTAGAAAGCAAACTTATGCTTACCAAAGGGGAAGTGTTGGGGGGAGGGATAAATTAGTAGTTTGGCTTTAACATACACACACTACTATATATAAAATAGATAATCAACAAGGACCTGCTGTATAGCACAGGGAACTCTACTCAATATCCTGTAATAACCTACATGGTAAAAGGATCAGAAAAAGAATAGATATATGTATACGTATAACTAAATCACTTTGCTGTACACCTGAAACTAACACAACAGTGTCAATCACCTATACTCCAATATAAAAAAAATGTATAAAAAAAGAAGTGGTACTGGTACTCACCTCTTTAGATTAAACAAAGTGATGGGGGACAGGTCATGGAGAGGGTACCCTGAAGTAGCAGGGGCCTCTAAAAAATGGTCATCTGCTTTACTGTGGAAAAATCTGTCCCCAAGAGCCACCACCACTACAGAAGGAAAGTTTGTTGACAACTTGGGCTCCCTCCTGAAATCCCCCTCACAGTAGATAGCATTGGACAAGGGGCAAGACACAATAATCAAGAAGAGCCCTATCACTCAGCATCTTAGAAAAACACAAGTGTTGGGTCACAAACTATCAGCAAGTATTTGTGGTAAGGAGACTTTTCACATCTAACTTTTCTAAACTTCTTCTAGGTTACAAACCTAAAATTTGATGATACCCCTGACATTCTCCCCAGGGAAATGTCCACATGAACACTCAAATTTACATTCAGTTTCAGAGACTTTAAAGACCTCCTACTGCCTATGGATGCCAGGTAAGAACCTTTGGAATCGAAGCTAAATCCCTTCACAGAAATTAAAACATAATGGGAAAATAGCCATTCACATCTACCATATAAAACAAGGAATTGTTAATACGGAGTGTACAGGGGAACGATGGCCTTTAACACTACCTTGTTAGTTTGAGGAGTAAAGGGTCCTTAGAAACAATTCACATCTCATAGCTCTAGCTTGCAAAGTTCTTAGACAACAGAAATAATAATGATAGTCAAAGCAAAGGTCATTTTGCACCAACCACATGCCAGGCCTCTGGCACCAAACTGTTCATTTATTTAACAAGTAGTTATCAAGAATTTTAGTGGTCATTTTAAATAAGTTAATACACAGAGAAAGCTTAAAGGATAGCTTGACATACAGCAAGTACTCAAGATAAGTTAGCTATTATTATTACAGTCAGGAAGTACTAAGGTATTGGGGGTTTAGTAAAAAGACCCACCAGGGCACCTGACACCACCCCTCCTTGAAATGTCATTGACCCACTCAAAACATAATAACCAAATATTCCCCTTAAAGCTTATATTTTGGTTAAGACTGCCAGGAAACTATATTTAGTGCAAAAACCCAAAACTACTGCTGAAACCCGGGATCGAACCAGGGACCTTTAGATCTTCAGTCTAACGCTCTCCCAGCTGAGCTATTTCAGCTTGTTCAGGTGACTTCTCCTGAATAACTATAATGGAATAATATTTGTTTTATAATAAAAAAAATCAATACTCAGAGTCAGCTGGAGGTAGGCATTTAACAAATCTTCAGAGATGATGAGGTAAGTTCCCTGTTTACAAGCTAGATGTAATAAATAATTTCACCTTTCTCAGTTCTGTGTTTAACTGCCCTGCAATCTGTTTTTTCCATTTAAAAATAAATCATGGGGCTTCCCTGGTGGCGCAGTGGTTGAGAGTCCACCTGCCGAGGCAGGGGACACGGGTTCGTGCCCCGGTCTAGGAAGATCCCACATGCCGCGGAGCGGCTGGGCCCGTGAGCCATGGCCGCTGAGCCTGCGCGTCCGGAGCCTGTGCTCCGCAACGGGAGAGGCCACAGCAGTGAGAGGCCCGTGTACCATAAAAAAAATTAAAAATAAAATAAATAAATAAATCATGAACTTTTTTCACGTCCAAAAAATACACGTCTTTACTTGGAATTTCCATCCTAATATATGCTTAATTTCTAGAAAAATGGCAGCTTGGTCCACTTAAAAATTTAATTAAATATCACTTTTTCATAAAAGCAATGTTCCCAGACTTCCCTGACTGTCTAGTGGTTAAGACTCTGTGCTCCCACTGCTGGGGGCACGGGTTGAATCCCTGGTCAGGGAACTAAGGTCCCACACACCACATTGGCGCGGCTGAAGAAAAAAAAAAAAAGCAATGTTCCCATAAGCTCAATAACATAGCCAGGATTGGAAACTAGCTGAAGACTAAAGCTCCAAAGAGATCACTGAAGTGTAATGCAGACCAAAAATATATGAACAAGAAAGATGAAATGAACTGAAAAGCTCTGTGGTAACAGAATAACAGGCCTCCAAAGATACCCAGGTCCTCATGTTACCTGTTGCTGGGTCCTGTTGCTCACTGCTCAGAAAGCTGCTCAAAACTCAGGACTCGAGAGAGAGACAAATGTTGGCAGAAAGGAAAGCTGCTTGTAGTCAGAACGCCGGCAATCTGGGGATGCGGTGGATTCAGTGTCTCCCAGAAACCATCTCTGAAGATTCTGCTTGGCCATGGAAGTTTTTAAAGGGAAAAAGGGAGGTAATCTCCATTAATCATTGAGATGGGGGGTCAGGGTCATCACCACCCTCCGCTGTGTGCAGGCTTGTTGACTTCTCGCGATTTTTCTTTAGATGCTATCTCGTGCACACAGTTTGTTCACGAGAAGACCAAAGGGGAAACTAGGAAAAAGATCTGGTTATCTGTTCATTACTTATTCTTCATTTCTACTTCTTTGATCTATGGAAAGAACCAACAGATTAGGCAAGGTGTTGTGTGATCAAAAGATTTGAAAGGTGTGTTAGGGCTGGAGATGAGTAGCGCATGGGGGTCCCTGGTTTAATATTAGTGACAGAACAAAGAGGATGCCTCCTGCAGAGATCTCTTTCCTGCCGAAAACTGCTTATGAGCGCCCCCTTGTCAGAGAATCATGCCATTGCTGTGGGATTATGGGCGAAGGTGGGTCTTCTGTAACTTCTTCGTGCTGACATAGGGCACCGTATTCTTAGAGTAGAAGATGTCAACATGGGTCTGAAGCATCTCTTTGTTGACCATTGTAATTGCCTGTTTACATAACCAGACAGAACAAGCTACAATTATTCTGATGCCTACAAAGATTATGAGCAGCAGTGTTAATCCCATCCTCTTACGGCCAGTTCTTGGAATTATGTTAGCCATAGATTCAGTATTGCTCAAGATGGAGCAGTTTATGTCATGGCTACTGCCTGGTCATCGTGCAGTCAGCTTTTTCCCTCCCGTGGCAGTCACAGTATCTGTAAAACAACTCAGGAATGTGCATCAGACACTTGAGTCTGTGACTTTATTGTCCTAATCATTAGCTGCTTGAGGCAGCTCCTTTGTGACTTGGGGGGGGGGGGTGGCCGGGAGACTTCAGCTTTTCTATAAACAAGAGACGGGAGACATGAAGAGGCCTTTGTACTTGGAGAGGCCACAGGGTTCTGCTCAGTCCCACTAATCCCCAGACAATACAATATGTTAGGAAACCTGGAAAAGGAGAATCAAGGTTGCAGACGGAATTGTTTGCTAATCAGTTTACTTTGAGACGAGGAGAGCATCCTGGACCATCTGGGTGGGCCCAAGGTAATCACAAGAGTCGTTATAGGTAGAACAGAGTGGCAGAAGAAAGAACCAGAGAGATGGCAGCACCAGAGGAACCCGGCCTGACACTGCTGGATTTGAAGGTGGAAGGGAGCCAGGAGGAATGTGGGCAGCAGGCCCTGGGAGCTAGAAAAGGCAAAACAATGGATTCTCCCCTGGAGCCTGCACAAAAGAAGGCAGCCCTGCCAACACCTTGATTTTAGCCCAGGGAGGCTAATTTTGGTCCTCTCACCTCCAGAACTGTAAGATAATAAATTTGTGTTATTTCAAGTCACTATGTTTGTGGTAGTTTGTTGCAGCAGCAACTGGAAACTAATAGGTTTGTAAAAAACATATTTATTAGTAAGTTAAGTGAATATTGGAATTTTAGAATGTCTAATATTAGCATTTTTAATACCAAATGTGCCTTGGATTAATTCTGTAGTTTGAAGGTAAGCTATCTTTGATGACTTAAAGTCTCAGATTCTTTTATCCTAAATAATTTTAAAACCTACAAACTCAGTACATATGGAAGGTAGGGTTGTAGCTAAATTCTGATATTGATTTTAAATAGATTCTATGTGATTTAAAGTAAGAGACTGAATCTAACACCATTTTTCTTTGTCGCACAAATTTCTACATTTCCTAGATAGTTAGATAAAATTGGTGTAGTAAAAGAATTGGGCAACTGAATGCCCTGGACCTCATTTTCCTCCATTTCCTCTATAAAATGGAGATAATGTCTGTTATGGACTGAACTGTGTTTCCCCCAAATTCAGATGTTGAGGTCTCCACTCCCAGTATCTCAGACTGTTACCGTATTCACCTTGTTAAAGAATGATCGTTAAAGTGAGGCCCTTAGGGTAGGACCTTAATCCAATCTGACTGTTGTCCTTATAAGAGGAAGAGACACAGGGGACACTGCTGCACAGAGGGATGACCATGTGGGGAAAAACTGGCAAGAGGCGAGCCCTCTGCAAGCCAAGGAGGGAGGCCTGAAACAGATCCTCCCACCACGGACCCCAGAGGAAGCGCACCCTGCCTGCACCTTGATCGAGGACTTCAGCCTCCAGAACTGTGAGAATTTAGATTCCTGTTGTTAAGGTACCCATTCTGTGCTATTTTCTCACAACAACCCTAGCGAACTAATACAATACCCAATTCACAGAGTAAATAAAGAGATCACGTACGTTAAAAGCACTCGGTAAGTATCTAGGGGAAACGATATTGGCAGTAATAGAGATGTTGAACCAAAGACAAAATTTTAATTTTTTTCAGATCATTTTTAAATCTCTAGGATTAACTCTTTGATCCTTTTGTTTTGTCCAGTAAATTTTTATTAAAAAAGTACACTTTTGCCCCCAAAGTAAAACTCCTAGTTAATATTGCAAATACTTCGGGGATATACAATATATTTCAAAAAACCAGTCATTTATCTGAAATCATTCAGAAAGCTAGGGTCTGATAGTTGGATAATCATTGCAGTCACAATTTCTTTCCACAGCAGCTTCGTGGAAAAACATACTTTGTTTTTTTTTGCGGTACGCGGGCCTCTCACTGCTGCGGCCTCTCCCACCACGGAGCACAGACTCCGGACGCGCAGGCCCAGCAGCCACAGCTCACAGGGCCCAGCCGCTCCGCGGCACGTGGGATCCCCCCGGACAGGGGCACGAACCCATGTCCCCTGCAGTGGCAGGCGGACTCCCAACCACTGCGCCAACAGGGAAGCCCCATACTTTTTAATAAGAGAACATTGTTTCATCTGCTTCTTAGGCACATTTAAATCAGTTATTTACATCATTCCTAAATCTTTCTTTGGAAGATAAAAGCAAAACATTCTAAGTCAGGATACATTTAAGTTGTGGATTTCAGACTCTAGAGTTTGAGAGACTTAAACCCTTTGAATCAAAAAGGAAATCATGACAGAAATGTTTTTAGTAAACCTCTGAATATTGAGGAAAAACAGCTTTTACCAAAAAAAACGACCACCTCCCCAACAAAAACCTTTCAGAATTATAGACCACTGGTATTTAAATCAAATCTTATCCTTAAGTCTGTGACATTTTCTTGAACAGCTTTGCTCTTTGGGGCCTGTTTCCCACAAGCGATTTTCCTCTGGACAAGCGATGGCGGTCTTACCCCTCCTCAGGATAAGCCAGGGTGGTGTTACACTTATAATAACCGCTGTGTCTTTTCAAATTAGGTTTCTTCTCATATGCATCCACAGAGACTCCCCCGCTCCTATGCAGTTCTCCATTCCTTTTATCCAAAGCCCAGTGAAACATCGGCTCTAGGATGAAAGAATCGGAGACTTAAAACTTATCAATTATGATGCATTTTCAGTCTACAGAATTCATTCACAGCACATCAGGTATCAGAAATTCTGATGTTAACTAAAAAATACTCTTCCCAAAGCCTGTCTTCATGTGCTTCACATTCCTGCTCATGTTCTTCAAGTTCATCAGTCCACTGTAGACATCTCCCGGGAGTCTTGGCCGGTTTGTGCAGGCAGGTCCAGTCCGTGGTGGCTGCAGGAGCCCAGCCTTGCAGGGAAGGCACAGTCCACTGCAGTCTTGAGCCTTGGTCAGTATGACTGCTCACACTAGGGACACAGCTGCCATGGCCCCATCTGCTTCCGGGCCCAGGCACTGAGACTCACAACCTTGAAGGTTCAGCAGATTCCCCTGACTCAGTGGTCCAGCTGTGACCCCAACTCTAAGAGCAGACCAGGAGGGACCAGAACTGTCTGGGCTCCTGGGCCCTAAGCTTCAAAGTTTGAAGCATGTGTTGCTGCCGCATTCCCTGATATGCACTGGAATCTGATTCTGGGTTCGGGTCTCCTTCGCACTAGACATCCCAGGTTTCCCCAGAATAGAATGTACTCCTAGAAAGCAGAAGTGCTTTTTAGAAGTTGCATTTATGATTATGGGTTTCTAGATTCCCTGTGGATTTGTCATACTTGATGCAGGTTTGGACAAGGCGAACCTGACAGTTATAGTTTTGATACCGTGTCCTTCACACTGTGGAACAAACTGTCCATTGGACTCAGAATACATGTTTAACCCCAATTAGCTATGGTGAAACCTTAAAATCAAACATTTCTGGGCTTCAGTTTCCTAACAAGATGTTCTCTAAGATCCCTGTCTGGACCAGCTTCTAGGATTCCATGGGGCATTAGCCACCTGCTAAGCCAGAAGAGATGGCGGTGGCCAAGGGGTTGTTATACTTTTCAGGGATCAACCGTGAGAACCCAAGGTAGTGCCCCCCAGCCCTGAAAGATTTGGTGCACTTCTACAAAAAGGCTTCATCCCCCAGTAACACTTACTCTGGGTATGTTTCTCTGTTGCTCACTCACCATTGGCAGACCGTGTACTTTAAGCTAATTTCTTATTAGAGGTGTTAGATTTATACCCATGCATTCACAGTTGATGGGACTAGAAGTTCTCTCATGGCACAAAGCAGAGCATCTCTCATGTGCTCTGAATTTCATAAAAATGAGCCTCTAAGAGGTCCCATAGGACCCTGGTTCCCAATGTATCAAGTCAAGTGTTAAGGAATTCCCCAAAAAGGTGGCTAGAAACTATGGATTAAATAGCAATGTAAGTTAAAAACTGCTGTCACCTAGAGGGTTTTCATTGGTCGTGACAGTGTTTTAAAATCATTGCAAAACTTTAAAAACAAAATAAGAAACAACTTCACCTGATTAAAGGAAAAGGCTGCCCTTTATGCTTCTGCCCTGTTAGACGCCAGAGTGATTGGTTAGAACACGCTGCGAAGTGCTTTGGAAATGGTCTTCTAAATGCACTGGGTTTTGTTTTGCTTTGTTTCTCCTGTTGTAGACTTTCTTTACCTAAATTTTGTGAGTCTTTAAGTCACTGCTAACTTGTCCTAACTACCTCTAACTTGTTGATCCAGTCGATTATAGCTACCAGGTCACTTCATGAGCCTCCCCAAAAAAGACAGCAATCCACCTTTCTGTCAAGACATAGGACCTTCGATTTGACCGTTGGTAACTGTCAGACGACCTTAGTCGACTAGAGAACAATGTTTCAGAAAATGGCCTCCCAGACCCCTCTCCCTCCTCCTCCCCCACCACTGGTAAGTTTTATTATCGAAAGTAATTGTTGGAAAACCAAAGGAAGGACAAAACTGTGAGTAATGTTGACAAAGTCTGAACATGAGCTTTCTAGTCTATGTCTCAGGTCCCTTTACAGCTAGCAAAATTCTCATTTTCCAAAGTAGGTCCTCAGACGGTTCCAGAAGTGCCCCTTGACCTTTCTTTAGCATTTAAAAGAAGAAACTGCTTCTTAATCCCTCCCTATTTTTTCTTGATGCTACAACCCCCTAAAGTATAGCCTTTTCAGGGCTACCTCCCAAGATAGATATGTGACCACCCTTCAAGGAAACAGTGAGAACCATTACTTTTCATCCTTTAATTATATCTTGTTTTCTTCTATTTTCTCTCTTCTATAAAATGTTCCTATTTTCTGATAGGAACCTCTTTTCCTCCCTTTTAAAGCCAAACTCAAAGCAATCAACCATTCATAAGAGTTTCGCTTTCAAGAGGAAAAACTATCTCAAGGTTAAAAGAGAACTTGTGCTCAGTTCCTGAGGCTCCTAGAACCACGTCATGGGTTCAGTAGCCCAAAGTCTTCCGTCCAATAGCTAAGAGGAATACTGTGTGGGCTTGTGTCCAGGGTCACCCCTCCACCCTTGGCACTTGCTTCTTCTTTAGGGGACTTTCAGGTACCCTGGGATGTACCTGCTCCCACTGTCCTCCTTGAGCTTCCTGCTGTGGAATCCAACAACTCTCTCTCTGATCTCCACCCCAACCCAGCTGAAAAGTATCAGTTGAGACTGGGACCTTACATGATGGTGATAAATTATCAGAATTATGTGGCAGTGCTAAACCTCAATAAGTTACCTCTAAGCAGTAGGCCTGAACTTAATTAAGGCCATGTTAGTAATGGTGGAAAATTCAAACTCATGGCAGGTTTTCAGACTGACATGTCACAAGACTCTCCTCTGCATTCTCATGCACAAACCTTCACTGACTTGAAATCATTTGTCAACTTATCATTGTTTTCTGGGCTTTTCAGCATTCCCACCATGACCCTGGAAACTTGTCTCACCATTTCTGGGTGTTTGCTGTACTATGCAGCCAGAGAATTTTGAATGACTTCAAGGTATTCTAGGATATAGGGAAAAAATTATACAAGGTTGTTTAATATGATTTAATTTTGGTAATTCAGAAACCAGAATACCAAAACAATGTAATTCTTTTAAGTTCTCTGTGACCTCCTTTTTAATACAGAGATCTAGAAATTGAAAAATTGAATGATTTTGTCAGGATGGAACAAAAAGTCAATGTTAGAGCACAGAAGTATGGCCGTATTCTGCCAGTCTTGATCTATTAACCAACTAGGACCCAGCTCTGATGTCTAAAAGAGGCAAAAGAATAAAAATCCAATTCGGGGACTTTATAGACTTAGAAGAGAATAAGCATATAGCACGACTATAGAAACTGGAAGTAGTGTGCTATTAATACTTGTTCACCACTGAAATATTTGAATATTACAACAAATTCTGCCTAAAGTCCAATGTGAGATTGCTTTTTTCAGAAGTATCTATCTGGTTAGAAGTTTTATGCCTTTTCCAGTTTAATATGAATGATAGGTGTGTAGTCACCCACAGCTCAATATCCCAAGACAGTAATTGTACATAATTTACCAAAAAATAGTTAATTATCACAGGTTATAGACAAGAAAAGAATTAAAAGATAACTGAAATTAGATAATTACACCTATCAAAAGTATGAGTTTTCTTTCATTATTTTGGAAATCCTGGAATATGATTCACTTCACTATGAAGTCACAATCGAGATAACCCATTTTAAAGCCAATCCAGTCAGTTACCTTTAGAAATGGATAAATAACTCTTAACTGTGTATGGCTTGGGTATCTCTCAGGGAACTGTATCACATGGTGGGACTGGGGGCAGACACAGCTCAAGTTGGATGACCCTGTGGGTGATCAACTGATTTATCAAGTGATTAACCCACCTACAGAAATATTTTTCTACATTAAATATTTACTACCATTAAAGTAAATTTTTGCTTGGCTTGGTATGCCGACAGATTCAGGTATTTTATTCTTAACCACACTACAAGGGATCCTGAGTAAGAACCACCAACTATGACCCATATATTGTTGGTGAACCCTTACTTTGTCTGCCATGATGGTTTGGAAGTTGGCAAGATCAACCAAGGCTTGCTTGCCTGCTGCTGAGGCAGTGTAATAGGAAAGAATCTTTGTATTCTATTAGAGGCTAATCACTAAAGGGATGTTGCCTACAAGCTTAAGTTATACATAATGGCCCATCTCTGGGAACGCTGCCTCCCAGGTAATGGAAGCGTTAAACTAAAATATCTTTGTTTAAGTCACAGGAAACCTCCTGACCAGGCCTGCCTGTGAATGACTACAGGGAGGAAGAAATTAACACAATCCCTCTGGAGGCTGAACGGGACAAGGAAACGTTTGACTTTACTCCCTCCCCTTTTAGTATAAGAGAAGCCTGAATTCTAACTCAGGCAAGATGGTTCTTTGGGACACTAGTCCACCATCTTCTCCGTCTGCTGGGTTTCCGAATAAAGTCACTATTCCTTGCCCCAACAACTTGTCTCTAGATTTATTGGCCTGTCGTGCAGCGAGCAGGACGAGCTTGGATTCGGTAACGTAGTGGAGGCTGTTAGGTCTCCAGCGTTAAAGCATAAACACACTTTGCTTATGACAACAGTTAGAGCAGATGTGCTACTTAATACGTGCTTGACTATGAGGCCAAAATGCAAATATTGAGAACATATTGAGACTTTTCCCCCCGTTTCCGCTTTAAATATTTCAATGAAGGTGAGCAAAAGGACATTTTTATTAATACTGACACATTAAATGCAGGCAGCAGAAAGCAGGAAGAGCTACCATTTCTCAAGTCTCATTTTGAGTATGTCTTCCCATCCTGGGCACTGGATGTGAACCCCAGATACGCTCCCATCACAAGATGGTTTTTCCTCATGCACTCTGCACACAGTACCAGGGCAATTGACTTATCAGCCTGACTCCAAGGGTAGCTCTTATTTGAAAGAGATAAGCTGGCATTGCTTCACTGTTTTCTAAGAATTTAGAAAATCCATGGTTAATGGTGTGGAGGGTATTTTCTAGTCATTCTGGTTTGCCTGCGACACCCAGATAAAGCCAACATGAGCTTGAATTTCCTAAGTTATAAAGGACCCAAATAACAATCACCATCAAGCTGTTTTTCAGTAGGGTTTTCTATAAGTCTCAGGAAGCCTGTTTGCGTTAAGGTTGTTTTTAATCCTCAACATCAGAAGAAACAAATTCACTCTCCACTTGCTAGACATACTAATTTCAAGCAGCATAATACCCCAAGTGTCTGAATGCAGATATCAAAAAAATGTGCTGAAGACATAAAGAAACAATTCACAAAGAAGAAATGCAGTCAATGAACATATGAAAAAAATTTAGTCCTACTAATAGTCATAAAAATGCAAATATGGTGATGATTTTTTTTCTCCTATCAAACTGTCGAATATTTTGTTTCAATGATAATATTAAATGCTGGCAAGAGCTAGATGAGGCAGACACACTTGTGCAATATTGGAGAGAATAAACTAGAGAAACATTTCTGGGGAGCATATTTGCCACTTATATCAAGGACCTTACAGAAAGTAAAAGAACTTTTGACTCATTTCCCTACTAAGGGCTGTAACAGGGAGTGCTAGGTGGACCCAAATATCCATTCTCCCCTTCTCTTAGAAAAGAAAGTTCAGCTAGACTCATAGAATTAAGGCTGCATTTCCAGAAACAACAATGTCACTGAAGGAAAAATAGTATATAAAACCTAAAACACAGTTTGACTCTGTTTGGAGAAAAAAAAAAAAACACTATATATTGTTGACCTAAAACAAATAGACTGCCAGTTATTTTGCCAGCAAAAAATGGATTTATTTGGGATTAGCAAAGAATTGCAGTTTGGGTTCTACAATCATGGTGAGTCACGTGCAAAACCAGAATTCTTTTATAAAGGGAAAAGGAAGTTGGGAGGGAGATAGTAAACAAAGAGTCCATGGCTTTTCATTGGCTAAGTTGTGACTGTCTCTCATTGGCTGAGCTCTTGCCAGGCATGAGAGCTCCCCCTTCTAGTTTCTCAACACTATTTGAATTGAGGTTTATATATATATAAACGTCAATTATATATTGTTAATATATATATTACAATATTTAACCATAGAAAAAGAATAAACAAATGTAAACCAAGATTTTAGCGACCATTATCTCTGATAGGTCAGTTAACTGCTGCACCCAAATTCCAACATGTGTGTCGTGGTTTTCCCACCACGCAATGGTTCAACACCAGTTGGGTGTCCTATAATTCAACTCAATTCTGACACTATCTACCTGGAGATAACATCAGATTCCATAGGTTAAGGGCTCAGGCCCACAAGACTGCCCTTTATTGCAGATGCCAATTGCAAGCCCAGGTTGTCACCTGTACTTCTGACCAACTGGCTGTAAATCAGAGGTTCCCACATCCCCTCCTCCGATTCAATTGATTTGCTAGAGTGGCTCACAGAACTCAGAGAAGCATTTTACTCCCTAGATTATCGGTTTACTGTAAAAGAATATAACTCAGGAACAGCCAGATGGAAGAGATGCCTAGGGCAAGGTATGGGGTAAGGGCAGGGAGCTTTCATGACCTCTTCAGGCATGAAACTCACCCTAAATCTTCATGTGTTCACCAACCCAGAAACTCTCCAAAACCCGTCCTTTTGGGGTTTTATGGAGACTTCATTACACAGTCAAAATTGATTAAATCATTGGCCATTGATAATTGATTCAACCTCCAGCCCATCACCTTTTCCTGGAGGTCAAGAAGGTGGGAGTGAAAATTCCAACCCTCTACTCACATGTTTGGTTCTCCAGGCAACAAGCCCCCATCCTTACGTGCATCCAAAAGTCACCTTAACACATAACGAAAGACACCTTTGTCACTTAGGAGATTCCAAGGGTTTTAGGAGCTCTGTGCCAGAAGTGGGGACGAAGATCAAACATATATTTCTTATTATAAATCACATCTCAATCAGATTATGAGAAACATTTTTTCTTTCCTTATAATCATCTATACTTTCCCCCCAAAATACCAATTTTAAAAATCAGGAAAAGAAATGTTTAAAACACCACTAAAGGAGCTTCCCTGGTGGCACAGTGGTTAAGAATCCGCCTGCCAATGCAGGGGACACAGGTTTGAGCCCTGGCCCGAGAAGATCCCACATGCTGCGGAGCACCTAAGCCCGTGCGCCACAACTACTAAGCCTGCACTCTAGAGCCCACGGGCCACAACTACTGAGGCCTGCGCGCCTAGAGCCCGTGCTCAGCAACAAGAGAAGCCACCGCAATGAGAAGCCCGCGCACCACAACGAAGAGTAGCTCCCGCTCACCGCAACTAGAGAAAAGCCTGCGTGCAGCAACAAAGACCCAACACAGCTAAAAATTAATTAATTAATTAATTAAAAAACAAACAAACAAGGGACCATATAATGTGATTCATAAATGTTATACGAGTTAATACAGTAAGAATCCCTATATTATATAGTAATCATTTACTGTAACAGTATGACAGATAGTAATCTAGGGTACAGTAATACATGCTAAAAAGTTTGCTTCTTTAAAAATTGTTTAAAAATTTTTTTCAAAAATATTGATTTCCTAATCCCTATCAGCCTTCAGTTTCCATTCGAGATAGAGCATACCCTGAACAAATTATGAGGAGAGGTGTCACGCTGATTCCCACCAGGGTTCTTGGGCTTCCCCAGTCAAGAGACTTTGACTAGAGGCCAGACAAGAAATTCAGGCACGGCTTTATTGGGACTCCTGGGGCCGCAGGAGGGAGTGAGAACAAAAAACAGGTTCCCTGGCTCACTCCCCAAGGGGGAAGAGCTGGTTCCTTACATGGGGTGAGGGTAGGGGTGTGTCCAGGGGTCAGGCTGGAGGGGTAGCTTAGGTTGTTTGCCCACCCCTTTGGTAGTGTTGAGTGCAGGGGGTATGCGAAGTACCCTGCTTTTGCCCCCGACACCCTGTTTTTGCTCCCAGCTCTTCAGAAGTGGCAGGGTTTTTTTTGTATCTTTTGTATCTTGTTGTCTAGAATTTGCCCCAACTGCACATGCACACCGTTATTTTTTGTCCCTTATAGTTTCTTTGTATTTTATTACTCACGGAGACATTTGTCCAGGGGCAAGCGTTGCAGCAAAGCATCCCAGCTCCAAGCCTGTCTCAATGCTGCTCAGGGGTCATTCTGTGAAGTCACATTTAAAGGACAATTTAACAACCTACAGTAATTAAAACCCACAGTAATTAAAAGAGAATTCTATTCTTAGCAGGCAAACCGCAAAGCACATTAATGAGGATAAAAGTCATGACCCACCTTTGACCCTTCTGTTCTTCCTTATTCTGTTTGGGAAACTCACAAGCCAAACCCTCATACTCTCTTCTTAGCCCCAGTTCAAGGACCTTATTTTCCTTTTCTCCAAAATTTTTTATGTGTTTCAACCTAATCTCTTTCTCAGCTATCTTGGTGTTCTCTTCAGTGATTAGAAGGTAGGGTGGACACAGGGAGGAAGGGACCCAGCAAATATAGGATTTTCTGTAGCAAATGGAGAAGGAAGGAGTGCCGTAAACACTGAAGTCGTATAAGTTTTGTCCCAGCAAATAAAGAGCAACTCCACCCCAAAACAATTTATTGGATCCCTTTGATGTGTTACAGGTTAATTGAATTCAGAGTCAATGGTTATTTCTGACCTTGTCAAATACAGGCTGTGACTTCGGTCAATACAATTAGTACCTCCATTTTTGAAAAGTGTTTCAGGACCATACAGAAAACCGATATCAATATTCCAACAACACCCACAGACAAATCACAATTTCTCATGAAGAAAGGTAGAGCTCATGAAATTACCGGACGGTCACCACATCACGAAAAAGTCAGTGACTTAGAATTCCAAAAGCACATTTTTTGAAGCTAGAAAGAGACCTCTGCTATTAACATAAAGTTATTAATAGCTTTTCACTGTTAAAGGGTACCAAGAATTATGATTCTCATAATAAAGATATCATTTCGCTGACATGAATAGCATTCTCGGAGTTGTTAAAAACAATGCATGCTCCTTTTAAAATGAGAGGAAAGACTTTGCACCCAATTTTTAAAACTTTTAGAAACACTTTATAATTCTGTTTGGTTTCATATAATGACAATAATTATAAGTAAGTTTTTTTAAAAATCACACTTTTCCACTGCACAACACACATAATACTAGGTGGGAAGGATAACGCATTGGAGAACAACCAGGTCTTCTATGCTGCCGCGGCACTGTCACTGTAAGCCAGATCTTGGCATTACACTTAACAATGACAAACTGTTTTAATACAATGGTCACTACTGCCTCTGAGTGGTGGTTATTTTAAGAGTTTAAATTTCATTAATTTTAAGTCCTCTCAGCCTAATAAGAGAGAATTTTGAGACTGACAAAGTATATATCTTTTCAAGTTTAAATTCTGAACATGAGGTTATAGCTTAAGAACATGAAGAGTCCATTTTATTTAGAGCAAGAGAGTACAAAAATCTCATAAACGTACACAGTTGGCAGGCTTTGTCCATAAAATCTGGGTTCCACAAGGAAGAGGGCTCCCATGTCTCAGTGTTTTTCATCCGGGTAACGCTCGTTGACATCCATGTTTTGCCTGGCAGCACAGTCATTAGATGTGCTGGGCCACCATGTTTATGGAAGTCATCATCCATTAAATGCCTCTGTGGCAAGAAGAGCATCATTTTAAATCATCAACACACCACAACTGGGATTTGTCTGTTTGCTGTTTCTAACAGTAGGGTGGTAGTACAATTTAGTTTGTCAAAAATAAAGATTTGGATGATGGTTCTGAGGACTGATGTAAGCAAGTGACATTGCAAATTGCTGTTCCTACAAACTGCAGGTACATTTTGACAATTAGTAGCCAACAATATCGTTTGCTCAAATCAGACCTAACAGAATTAGCATATTAGACTTGGGATTATATGATGTTGAAAGGTGTTTCTACCATCTTTTTCACTCTGAAATGAACCAAATGCACAAAAAAGGATAAAAAGAAATGACAACTCATTCTCTGAGGAAAATAGAAAACACTAAGAATCCAAATCATGGAGAGAGTTGGGAAGAGCTGGCAAAGCACAGACTTCTCCAAAGTGATGGAACATCCACAGGGCAAGCCAATGACCCCTAGCGTGATACAAAATGATCTGTGAGGGTGGACTGGGCTGGAGGATGCAGACACCCCCTTGAACCCCACTTGACACCATAGGGTGAAACAGGTAAGAGCGGTAATAAATAAATGAGGCATCCAACCCAGCTATTTAGACAAACATAGACAAAATGGCTCCAAAAGAAGTAATAAAGATAAAAGCAGAAGTCAATGAGACTGAAAAATGATAGAACTAGAAGAATAAAACCATCTTGCTCTCTAAAAACAAAATGAAAATTTAAATAACCCAGATAAACTGTTATCTAATGTAGTAGTTCTCAACATGGGCAATTTTGCCCCACCCTCACCCCCAGCAGACATTTGGCAATGTTTGGAGATATTTTAGCTGCCACAACTGGGGTGAAAGGGGGTTGCTACTGGTATCTGGTGAGTCAAGCTCAGGAACGCCGCTGAACGTACTACAATATCGGGACAGTCCGCCACAGCGAAGAATCGTTGGGCCCCAAATGGCCGTAGTGCCAAGGCTGAGAAACCCTAATCTAATCTAATCAAGAAAAAGGGTAAAAGAGTACATATAAATAAAATAAGAATGAGAATAGAGAAATAATCTCTCAAAGGCATTCGAAAAATTATAGAGCTGTTCACTCAAATCTAAGCAAATAATTTTGTGAATTTGTATGTAATTAATGATTGTGTCAGAAAATATGCATTATTAAAAGACACTGCAGAAAAGATAGAACTTCCAGACAAATCATCACAGAAGGAATAGAGAAAGTTGAAAGAAGAGAGAGAATGAAAGAGAAATACAGTTGACCCTTGAACAGATCATTTTCATGCTATTTATTTATTTTAATATTTATTTATTTATTTGGCTGCCTCGGGTCTTAGTTGTGCACGTGGGATCTTCTGTTGTGTCGTGCGGGCTTCTCTGTAGTTGTGGCACGCGGGCTCAGTAGTTGCAGCGCGTGGGATCTTAGTTCCCTGACCAGGGATCAAATCCACTTTCCCTGCATTGGAAGGTAGATTCTTAACCACTGGACCACCAGGGAAGTCCCTTCATGTTATTTAAATAGCTCCAGAGCATAGAGTATGGAGGAAGTCTTCCCTTTTTCAAAAAAAATTGGAGTTACATATGATATCAAAACCTGACAAAGAAAATCCATGAAAAAGAAAATTACAAGGGAATTTCAGTAATAAATATCGATGTAATAAAACAAACTATTAGTCAGAAGATTCTATCAGCACTTTAAAGCAATAATACATGATGCCAGGTGGGATGCATATTAGTGATGGAAGTTTCAACATTAGGAAATCTAATGTAATTTACCATTTTATAATTACCAGTTTAATAAATCATAGAAAAATTATATGATCATCTTCATTATTTCCAAAAGACATTTGATAAAATTCTACATCTATCCTTTAAAAAAGGAATACATAGGTACCTTATATCATGATTTTATGCACCATATAATATCTATAAGATATACACCCATACATTAATATGTAGTTACATTTAGTTAATTATAAATGTATGTGTTTAAGAAAAAACATATGTTTTTTCTTAATATCACCATGAAGAAGAGAAAGCCTCTTTCTCAAGACAGGACATTCCAAATATTTCATAGTCCAGGATACAAAGATTATTCCAGAAATGAGCACACAGCACAAACAGAACCAAGTTGCGTTCTCTCACCTGGAACCGTGGTTTATTCTTGGAAAGAGGATTTTTCTGCTCTGTAGTGTCATTGGTATGAATTTGCATTTGTGACAGCAGAGCCTGACCAGTTCTTCAGAGGTGTGCAGAATTCAGTCAGATGTGCTCACAAAACTATAAAATTTTTGTCCTGCTAGGTAAGAAGGATATGAAAAGAATTTAGAAGAGAATCAAAGAATTAATAGTTGAATCCAGTCAAATGCTGAAATCATCTGGTCAGGGGCTTGTAGTCTCAAAACTGGCTGCAAGGCCACCCCATTTGATAAGCATGGACTCAAAGTCCCTGTTGGCTCAATGGCCCTTAAAGAGAGCTCTCTTTGTCCCTCTTGACGAAAAATACCCTCCCAGCATGTTACTCCAGATCTTATGTCCTGACCAAGACTTCTGGTTGCATTCAACTTCATCACATATGGAGATAAAAACAATCCGTGCACATTGGATATTTTAAGCACTGGTAATGCTTAGGAGAATTTGAGTACTTAACAGGTTAATCCAGTCATTCCAATGAAAAAGCGCATTTGGTAATGGACTGAAACTTGAGTTTTTCAGGTGAAAGGAATAAGAGAAGTTGATTAAGGTTGTAAACAGTATGAGAACATTTAAGAGAATTTATGAGTCTCCATATGAACAATTTTAATGTATTTGACTTATCAGAACATCTAGGTACTTGGGAAGGTTAGTTTGTTAAACTAAGATTTTGAAGGACTTCAAAGAAAATTGAACATATTAAATTTACAAATAAAGTTTAAATATTTAAGAGAATTTTATTAGATTACAAAAGCACCCTTAAAAGTGACTGTTAACATTTGCTAGGTTTATAAATAGGTAAGATCTGTAATTTAATTTTTAAAGTACAAAGAAGAATTAGGTTTCTAAATTTGTCACTTACTAAAGAGTAGTAGAAAGGACTTGATAACTTATTAAAGTTACAAATTTTAGCAAAGTCAAATTTTGACTTACTACAGTCAAGTAATAATTTTGTATATGCCGATTAGACTCTGAGTAACCTTGAGTACAGACGCCACCCTCAGGGACACCCAAACACTCCCTTTGACAAGGAGATCACAAGCATCCCTTAGCTTGGAGAGCCCAGGGGTGGTCTCTGTTACTGTCAAGAGGAAGCCTGTCCCACAGCAAGGCAAAGCCAGAAGCAAGAGATGAAAAGATAAACTCTTTCTCTGTGTCTCTCCCTGCCTGAAGCCTGACCTCCCTGAACTTCTGAGAGCCAGTACAGTCCTCCTTTATGCTTAATTTGAGTTGAGCTTCTCTTGCTGGAAATAAAAGCACACTGTCTCTGGTGTTTGCAGCTAGAGCTTCTCCCATCTTGTGACCTTTTCATCTTCTCTCCCAGCTTTGAAATTGACAGCTCATGTGAGGGTTACAAATATTTAACTTTCTGTGTTAGCTTATTTAGACACAGATAAATTGTTTTGAGTCCATTTTTAATGTGACTAGAAAAGAATCAGGTTAAGGTATAGCACTTTTAGTATATTGATGGGACTCCTACAAATGAGAGGGGAAAAAAGACAAGACACCCAATAGGAAAATGTATAGAGAATAGTAATGTGCAATTCACAAAAGAAAACTGACCCCTCACTAGCAACAGAGAAGTGCAAATTAAAACAACGCTGAGGGCTTCCCTGGTGGCGCAGTGGTTGAGAGTCCACCTGCCAATGCAGGGGACACGGGTTCGTGCCCCGGTCCGGGAAGATCCCGCATGCCACGGAGCGGCTGGGCCGCTGAGCCTGCACGTCCGAAGCCTGTGCCGCGCAACGGGAGAGGCCACAACAGTTAGAGGCCCGCGTACCGCAAAAAAACAACGCTGAGAACTCACAGATACAGAGAACATACTAGTGGTTACCAATGGGGAGAGGGAAGAGGGGAGGGGCAATACAGGGGTAGGGGATTAAGAGGTACAAATTATTAGGTATAAAACGAGCTACAATGATACATTGTACAACACAGGGAATACAGCTAATATTTTATAATAACTATAAATGAAGCATAACCTTTAAAAATTGTGAATCACTCTTTGAACACTTGTAACTTATATAATATTGTACATCAACTATACCTCAAAAAAAACCACACAGGAAAAAAATAAAACAACCATGAGATGCTATTTTTACCCATCAGATAGTCAAAAATTCAGAATTTCAATAAAAGCATTTGTTGGTAGGGACGTGGAAAAACAAGAACCCTTATGCATTGCTGGTGGGACCATAGCTTGTGTGTTCATTTGGAGAGCAATATGGCTGGATTTTGTGAAACTGAGAAACCTGTACCCTCAGATACAGCTTTTCTCCTCCTGAGTCTACTTCCCAGAAAAATTTTCTCATAGATGCATTGGGGCTTCTAGGAGTTAGAGACCATGAAGTTGTCCATAAAAACGGGAACAGATAAGTAAAATGTGCACCACCACGCATAGAGATTGCTGAACAGAAGGAAGGAAGGAGCTAGCTGTGCATATAACACCAAGGACAGATCTCAAAACCTCATGTTGATTGAAAAAAGAAAGTAAGGAACAGAATTGATTTAGGGCATGATAACATTTAAGTACATTTTCTAAAACAGAAAGCAATACATATGTTTCTCATGAACATACATGTAAAGAAACTTACAAAATCATTTGGAAAGGTATATAGTAAATATAACAGACACAGGAGGGGAAAAATATTAGGAACGAGGAGTGAGGAGAGAGGAAAATAAAATAAAATCGTAAAAGAGAGGCTGCAGCGTAGAGTGATGGTGATTATATGCCATGAAATTAGTATGATCAGTTCAGTTCTATGCATCTAAAAAATCTTCATGATCATAATTTGGAATTGAAAGAGGTAAAAGCAAAGCCAAGAGAAATAACATAATATTTCCCCTAAAGGAAATGTGGGCACACAAACTCAACAGAATGGCTGGTAAGCAAAGCCATTTTCCATGGATGCTAACAATAGAGTAAGTTTATGAAAGAATATTCTGTGGCCATGACAGAGGAGAAACAGAGCTCCAAATTACATAGAAACTATGATTGTAACTACATGAAAAGGAGAAAAACGCATGAGAGCACAGGGATATAGAAACAGTTATGTAAGGAGGGGGAATTATGAGTAAAATTTCCTGTAGTAAAAAAATCATTAAAATATTTTGAAAATAAGACACTCTGTAGAGCACAGGGAACTGTACTGAAAACTCTGTAATGACCTATATGGGAAATGAATCTTAAAAAGAGTGGATATATGGATAACTGATTCACTTTGCTGTGCAGCAGAAAGTAACACAACATTGTAAATCAACTATACTCCAATAAACATTTTAAAAATAAATAAAAAATAAACATTCCAAAAAATAATGATAAAAGAAAATAAGACATTAACAGAATATACGAATAGATATCAAAGACGAGAACCACATTACAACTGGCCTCCTTGGAAGACAACTATTTGTTTCGGCTTCCTTGCTTTCTTATTTTTAAAATTGTACTAGCTGGTCTTCTACCACATGCCGCAAGCAACGATGCTGAAAAAGACCTCAGAAGAGATGGGGAGGGAAGAGATATGGGAACCTATGTATATATATAACTGATTCACTTTGCTATAAAGCAGAAACTAACACACCATTGTAAAGCAATTATACTCCAATCAAGATGTTTAAATAAATAAATAAATACAAATAAAAAGTCATTAGGAAAAACAAAACAAACAAACAAAAATAAAGAGATGGCGAGAAATTCCACAAAGTGTTGACATCTGTTAGATGCAGCTACAGGGGTATCCACGATGTTCTTTTCTGTACTCTTGTGCGTATTTCTTAATTAAAAGTAAAAACAGAACAATGAGATAGGATGCAAAATGCCCAGCTCAGAACCTGGCCTGGAGGAGGCAGGTAGAAAACTTTGGTTCCCCTCCCCATCTGTGCCCCTACTCCTCCCCTATCTCCGTGTGGAACCCTCCACAAGGCCTCAGGCTTACGCCACCCTTCACCGGTCGCCACCTGCCCTGCTTATGGATTTTTACCTGTTGCAAGACTTACCCGTTACCATCGCTTAAATGGTCAAAGTTTTGCTGGAACCACTGGTCCTTTTCATCCTTCGCAGTTGATGGTGGAGGAGACCTATCTGTCTGGGGAGGAAGCTCTGGGCAGAGGAACAGAAGAGAAGCAGCAACGAGTGCAGCAGCCACCCAGGAGCTCGGCCCTCATTGTCCCCCTTGGAACAGCGTTGGCCCCGTTGCTCTATCTACTGCCCCGATACAGGTTCCCCAGGCATTGGCACTTTGTCCTTGGCCCCTGGACCTTCTTGATGTCAACAGTTTAAGACGCCTCTAACCACCACCCTGTGATTTAGGGGACATTCTAGTAAAAAGGGTCTAAATATGGGAGAGGGTGACATCTAGAACTTTCCCACCAGCAAGAGCCAAAGCTGCCTAACAGTGACCTCTCACTTGTTCTGCTGGGGAGGAGACCCCTGGTCTGTGGCTCCCAGGGCCGCAGGAGCCCCTGAGGGTAGGTGCCAGGGTGAGAGCAGAGGAGAAAAGTGCCTGCATTGCCTTCCACTGAGCAGTTTCCTTGACGTTTTTCCTGGGCCTATGAACAACCATGCCTCTCTGTTGTCTCCTGCTAGATACCTCTAAACTCCAAACAGAAAATGACAAGATGCCAACGAAAGCACCACGAGCCCAGATTGCACTAAGTGTCACCATCCTGCTTGAATCCAGGGCTTCTGAACCTTGAGTCTTCGTGTCATCCTTCCGATGTCCCTGGTTCTACTGCTAATCTGTCCCTTGCCAACTTCTCCCCCTGTTCCTCTTCCTTCCTCCTCATTCTTCATTATCTATCTGATTATCAACCACAAACACTACTGAGTTCCTACAAAACTTCCAGGGCTTCCTTGAGAGCTAAAGGCTGTTGATGGGTTCCCCACCACCGAAAGAGCTTCCAATTTAGTTGAGAGAATAAGAACTACATGAAATGCCGTAAAAGCAATGCGTGTACCTGTGCCGAGTATGAAGTGGGAGTGGTGGTGCCTGATTCTTAGGGCGTGCAGAGCCTCCTTGGACAGTCCTGGAGAGACTTGGCCACTCAGCACCTCCTAACCAGGCAGGAGCCCAGTCCAGGTCTTCAGAAAGATTGAATAGCCAGTAAGAAAGGTCAAAGTTTCAGGTGGTAATGGAGGCTTTTAATGGTACAAGAATCCTGCCCCCTTGAGCACTCAGTTGCTAGCATTTTTCAGAACTGAAAACTAAAAGAAATACTGTAATTATAAGGAATAAGAGGGTATGAGTTTAGGAAGGGCCTCAGACATGCTGTCTTGGCACTGACCCAGAAATCAATAATTACACCCAAGAAATCAGCCTTGCTCTGATGGAAGGGTATGCAGGATAAACAAGGACCATGGGTGTCATGGCCTCAGGAAACCCTAACGAATCTGTTATCTGAGCATTACCCCAGAGCAGCTAAAGGATTCTTATCGTCCCAGTCTTAGTTCCACACAGGTTCCAACGAGCCATATTAAAACAGGGAGTAACGGGCTTCCCTGGTGGCGCAGTGTTTGAGAGTCCGCCTGCCAATGCAGGGGACATGGGTTCGTGCCCCGGTCCAGGAAGATCCCACATGCCGTGGAGCAGCTGGGTCCGTGAGCCACGGCCGCTGAGCCTGCGCGTCCAGAGCCTGTGCTCCGCAACCGGAGAGGCCACAGCAGTGAGAGGCCCGCGTACCGCAAAAAAAAACAAAAACAACAAAACAAAACAAAAAAACAGGGAGTAGCTTTAACATTAGTCATCTCTTGCCTGAGTCCTCTAGTGTTTTTCCTGGAAGATTAGAATGACATCATTGTTCAGGATGTGTTTCAAACTAACAGTTCAGAGATCCTTATTTGATCAGGCAACTCCTCCTTTTAAACAGTGGGTAGCTTATGTATTCTAGGATCCTGATTTGTTCTTTATCTGAGTTATTGCTAAGAATATCTGAATAAGGCCTAGATTCTTATTTTTAACCAATAAAAACAATAAGACCTGTATTTGCCCTCTACAAACACATACTCCTTCCATGCTCAGCAAAGAACTTTCCTGTTCAGAATTAGATAACAACATTAAAAGTTATGAGCACTGCCCCAGTGTTCACTGCAGCACTATTTACAGTAGCCAAGACATGGAAGCAACCTAAGTGTCCACTGACAGGTGAACGGATAAAGAAGATGTGGCATATATATGTATAATGGAATATTACTCAGACATAAAAAAGAATGAAATAATGACATTTGCAGCAACATGGATGGACCTAGAGATTATCATACTAAGGGAAGTAAGTCAGACAAAGACAAATATCATATGATATCACTTATATGTGGAATCTAAAAAAAATGATTTAAATGAACTTTTTTATAAAACAGAAATAGACTCACAGACATAGAAAACAAACATGGCTACCAAAGGGGAAAGGAGGGGGAGATAAATTAGGAGTTTGGGATTAACAGATACACACTACTATATATAAAATAGATAAACAACAAGGTCCTGCTGTATAGCACAGGGAACTATATTCAATATCTTGTATGTAGATAGCCTATAAGGGAAAAGAATCTGAAAAGAATCTGTACCTTGCTGTACACCTGAAACTAACACAACATTGTAAATTAACTATACTTCAATTTTTAAAAAGTTAAAAAAATAAAGACACCAGGAAAAAAAAAAAGGAATGGCCACTGAGATGAAGAAGTAAGAGAATGATGTCCAATTAGAAATAATAAGATTCCAGGAAGAAATATTATAAGAACAACTTCTCATGAAAATAGTGTCATAGCCACCCACAGACGGCCTTCAAGAAGCGAACAAATTGCAGAGGCTTCTGATGAGAAAGAAACTGGTGAAAATTGCATAAGAGGCGGATGACATTTAAAATCCATGATCTTGGGCTTCCCTGGTGGCGCAGTGGTTGAGAGTCCGCTTGCCGATGCAGGGGACACGGGTTCGTGCCCCGGTCTGGGAGGATCCCGCGTGCCGCGGAGCGGCTGGGCCCGTGAGCGTGGCCGCTGGGCCTGCGCGTCCGGAGCCTGTGCTCCGCAGCGGGAGAGGCCACGGCAGTGAGAGGCCCGCGTACCGGAAAAAAAAAAAAAAAAAAAAATCCATGATCTTCTCATGCCAGGGGTAGGGGTGCAATTTTTGAAGCACAAAAAAAGGTTTATGTTAGTTTAGAATCATATTTTATTTTATTTATTTTAATTTTCAGTGGTTGGGAATGTTCTCTTTAAATAAGGTTTACAGGGGAATTCCCTGGCCGTTCAGTGGTTAGGACCCAGAGCTTTCACTGCCATGGCCTGGGTTCAATCCCTGATTGGGGAGCTAAGACCCTGCAAACCATATATATATATGGTTTACAAAATATTTAACCTGATTTTGTAATAATCCTCTTACCACCCTGACCAAGTGTCTAAATCAAACCGAGAGGCAGCTCCAGTCATCCTTGACGATTAAATTCACAGAGCTTTTTAATATTTACCCTGAAGCGATGTCTAAAACCCTTTAGAGTTCCTAGGATTTAATCTAACATGTGTCCTGCTATTTTCAGTATTTGGTCTCAAAGCTACTATAGTCAACTCATCTGAGAAAAATAGGTGTGGATTACAGACACTTAGTGACACTGGCCCCTTCCTTACTTCTAATCGTTTGGGGTGGTTTTTTGCCCACTTTGGGTTAATGCAGAGTTCTGTTTTGTTTTGATTTTAGTATAAATTCTTGTAAATATATATAAAGCAACAAAACAAGAAAAAGAAAGAATTGATCAAAAGTAGGTGAAGGTAGCTAATTCATATTGAAATGAAATATTACAGAATCAATTCCCAGAATGAAAACACTTCTATCTCTGATCACAAGGTGGCGGTAGTACCCTACTCATATAATATAGATAACCGATGCTCTGAGGATTTGTGAATACTGATTAAGTCGGTGAGAATGTACATCTGTGACTCTATTTCTGTTCTGTAAATGAGTCACAGATGCAGAGAACAAACTTATGGTTAGTGGGGGGTTGGGGGAGGGATAAACTGGGAGATTGAGATTGACATATATGCACTAATGTATATATAAAATAGATAACTAATAAGGACCTACTGTATAGCACAGGGAACTCTACTCAGTATTCTGTAATGACCTACTTGGGGAAAGGCTCTAAAAAAGAGTGGATATATGTATATGGATAACTGAATCATTTTGCTGTACACCTGAAACTAACACAACGTTGTAAATCAACTACACTCCAATAAAAATTTAAAAAACAAAAAACGATGAGAATGTATATTGCAGATGTGTGACACATGTTCCCCATTCAGGTCAAGATTTTTTTTCAACGGGATTGAATTGTACGAATATTTACTGAATGCTAGTCTGAGGGAAGCCCACACACAGTTCCTTGTTTTGATATAGTCCTTTCAGGATCGCTTCCACACATAGTATAGGCTTCAGGAACAAGATGGAAACTTGAGTGGGTCCTCGGCATCATTTAGGGTTGTACTGGCTTGGAGAGCTCTAGTAAGGCATGGTCTTGGAAGCTTCCCAAATGAGAATCATCTAAAATTGGCTCCTTGTGATAAATTACCACAAATAGCCGGGGTTCTTTAAAACCAGCTTTCGGGCTTCCCTGGTGGCGCAGTGGTTGGGAATCCGCCTGCCAATGCAGCGGACACGGGTTTGATCCCTGGTCCGGGAAGATCCCACATGCCGCGAAGCAGCTAAGCCCGTGAGCCACAACTACTAAAGCCCATGCAACTAGAGCCCATACTCCGCAACAAGAGAAGCCACCACAATGAGAAGCCTGCGTACCGCAGCGAAGAGTAGCCCCCGCTCTCTGCAACTAGAGAAAGACCGCCAGCAGCAACGAAGACCCAACACAGCCAAAAATAAATAATTTGAAACCAGCTTTCTTTTCTCCTGTTCTTGCAGACGGCCTGGCTTGAACCTGACCTCCCTCCATACAGACCCCACCCTGACCCTTCAGAAGTGTCGTCCTCTCTGACTGGCAAGTGACTATGACACTTCGAGACATGGTTTGGGGCTTCTAGCCCTACTCCCTGTGGGTGGTAGCTCTGTACCCATCTCCCTTACCATTGGCCATGCCTTGTCCCTGGACTGGCTATTGCTGCTCCCAGCTTGCTCGCTGGGATGGAGACACTGGCATAGCCCACCCACTGGAAACCCACCCACTTACCGAAGCCAAGCCTTAATACCATCTTTTCGTTAAGAAGTGCATTCTAACGTAAGACAATTAACTCGAGTCCATTTGAACAAACGTCAGAACAGAGTATCGTAAAGAGTATATATTTCTTTGAGCTTGATGAGATTTTGTGTGTAGGTATTTTTCATTCATTCAAAACACAATCATTCTTCTCCCCACTGAGAAGAACATATCGAACCTTCCGCAGCCACCCTCTCACCAAGTTCATTCTCTGCCGCTGCTGTGTTCTTTTAACTGTTCCATGCCACCTCCATCAAAAAGTACTGGGCCCCTTTGTGGTTCTCGGGAGCCAGACTGTCTAGGTCGGTAATCCTAGTTTAGACATTTACCAGCAGAATGCCCTTGGGCGAGTTACCTAAGCTAGCTAAGACACCACCAAATCAGAAGGTCCAGGGTTCACACATGCGAAGGACATGGCACAAGGCCAGGCACTAAACAAGCGCTTGGTGAACAGTCACCATCATATTCTCACTGTTCTGTACGTCTGGAAATAGTTTCTTCATTTGGATTAAGCGTGCCTTTTTCTTCTGATGCTTTGACATCTGGGGCCTTGCTGACCCTGGAGAGACTGCCCCCCTTAGGACTAGCCAATTCCTAGAGATAGTTGAAGACTCACGTGAGAACATGCCTTTCACTGACAATCCAGCCAGTCCAGAGTCCACATCCAATCACCTCCTTTATCTTTCCCTCACGGAGCTCGCACACTGGACCACTATGCCCAGTCTTACTCAACCCAGGGCCAGGTACCAGACAACTAGACACAGTTCTACCCAGAGTCTGCTGAAATTATTCAAACTAACCAATCCTAAACCTGATCACTTTGCCTCACCTGTTCCTTCCATGGAAACCACAATAAAGGTTCTTGCCCACATTTTCTCTCTCCGCCTCTGGTCTGATCAACCCTGGTGTCGTGTGGCCCCACACGGCGTGGTGTGCTCCCCCTCCTCTTGGGAACTGAGAGTAATAAATTATCTGTTCGTGGCAGTCATCTTCTGAAGTACTGGTCTCCCCATGCATGGATACTAATAAAACGTACATTTTAGATTCAAGATAGTCTTGAGATATTGATATTGTCAATGTTATTAGAATTAAACTCTACCCATAGACATAATTGCCAATGTAATTCATAGAATTACTATCTAACATCTACTGTGAGCTAAACACCCTACTCTGTGATTTGGGTATACAATAATTTAAAACAGTCTGTAATTTTCCTGATCTTATCACCTCTTAGAGGAATCAGATACATGTGTAACATAAATAACAGGGATGACAGAACAAACTGTGATCACTGCAATTACAGAGACACGAGGAAATCATGAGAGGGCAGGAAAAATAATGATTCATCCTAGGAAGACATTTCCATTATTAATGGACTCCAACATTTTCATTTTCTCTCAAATATTCTACATGTCCTTATTCTACACAACTAAGCCTTTTCAATGCAATGTGGGAATTGATAAACACTTAAAATTCACTGTTTAAAAAACCTAGCACTTCCTTGATTCATTCAAGTAAACCATTGCCACCTGACAAGATGTTATGTTCCTGTAACACACATTATGAACCTTTACTGCCCACAATTACTTCAAAGACAGAAATGAAGTGTCAGAACTTGTTTTATACTTGGAAAACTCAGTTATAATATATACGTGGGCAACTTGTATTTGGCGCCCAACTAGCCTGGCCTAGTGACAACCTAGTAGGTTCACTTGGCATAAAGTTTACCTCGAACTGAAAATAAGCAAAAAGTATTTCGAGATTTCTTTAAATCCTTCTATTATACAATTTGACTGCCTCTTTGGATTATCATTTTTTTCACTTAAGGGTGATTTTTATGATGAATAAAGTATGACACACACATAAGGATCTCCTTACCATGAATATTCACTAAGCATTGGCATCTTCCTGTGATGTAGGGGAGCCATCTCACATCTTACATAAGAGTACTGTAGGGATTATTAATATGTGGTTTCTTGATAGCCCCACTCAGATTTCTTCATGAGGATCACTCCCAATGGCAGGTGTCTTTCCTGCCTTTTTCCAGTTGCTGTCTCCTTCTTTTTGAGGTCAAAATAGCCCAGAAAGGACATGGCTTTCCATCCACGGACCCTCTTCCTGCTGTGCCAATGCAAGTGTTCTCGAGCTCCCTGTTAGCCCACATGGTGCCCTCTGTAAATCAGAAAAAGACAACTCTCAGTGCCACCCCTGGGAAATTGTCCTAGCAAACAGGGGTTCATGTGTGTTCAAATGGTGAAGGCAGTCCTGGCGTGTGCACATACAACCTGTGTACCATATGATAAGCCCTGCTCACACCTGTGAAAGAGAAATGTACATTCCTTGCCTATCTCAGCACTGGGTGCCGATGTCCAGGACTGTCTGACAAAAAGCGTAGTGTTTTGCAAGTAATAATACAGGACCAAGGTTTGTGAATTCTTTGCATTTTTAATTATGTAAGATTCCAGCTTATTCCAATCAGACCTCACTTCCTGTCACTTGCATCCTGATGAACTTTCTGAACAAGAGCAAAAAGATGAAGCTTACACTGGCAGAATGAAAACATCCCCAGATCTTAACCCCTAATAGCGGGCTGGGATTTGTGTGTTGAGTTGTCATTTTTGTTTTTCCTTCCCTTTCCTTATCCTTCTAACCACGGATACATTTTTATTAAGGAAAGGACAAGGGGAGATGAAGAAGCATGAATAGAGCATCTCCATCTGCATTTTTGGAGTGTAGTATATTGCTGTGAACATTTCTGTGGGCATCAGTGGAAGTGAATCACCAAATCAAATGAATGAGGCAAATAACAACATGTATCATTACAAGCAACCAAGTAAGGTTTGCATAGGTTCGTTCATCAATACCACCTACCTGTTAATATTCTTTGTGGGGTCAAAGTAGTAAGTTTTAAAATAGTGTTAATAGTGAATAATAATATTAGCGTTTTCTTAAAAATGAATTTATATTACTTTCATATGACTGAATCTCATACTTAAAACATGTGCTCATTATGTCTTGCCCTCACCAACACATACATGCACACACACACGTACATATACATACACTATTTAATTTGGTGAGAGTCAAAATGAGAGCACATGCCTTGAAGACATACATCACCTCTACGTTTTTCTATGAAAAGAGTTGAGAATCATGGTGCACTCGTTTCCAGTGACTGCTATAACAAATTGCCATGAACTTAGTGATTTAAGTCAACGTGAATTTATTAATATTATCGTAAAATTCTGGAGGCCAGAAGTTCGAAATAGGTTTGACAGGACGAAAACCAAGATGTTGGCAAGGCTGGCTCTTCTGGAGGCTCTAGGGAAGGGCCTGCTTCCTTGCCTTTTCCACGTTCTAGAAGCTACCTGCTCATGACTCCTTCCTCGCATCACATCACCTCTGCCTCTTCTGTAGTCAAGGCTCCCTCTTATAAGAACACTTGTGGTTACATTTAGACCCCAGGGGAAAACCCAGAATAATCTCCTAGTCTCACCCCTCTTAACTTAATCACATCTGCAAAGTCCCTTTCATCACATCAAGTAACATTCACAGATTCCAGGGCTTAGGAACTGTGTATCTTTGGGGACCATTATTCAGCCATATAGTCACAAAGAGTAAGGTAATGAAGAGTCAGGCATTCCAGATCAGACAGCCTGGGCTCTTTCTACTTGTTGTGCGAGTTACTTATACTCTGCCTCAATTTCCTCATTTGTTAAATGAGGATAATAATCGTACCTCCTTTGTAGAGTTGTTGTGAGGATTAAATGAGTTAATATATGTAAAAATCTTAGAAACTGAACTGTACAAGAAAAAAGTCTTGGAACAGTGCCTTGGATATATTGAGTGTTCATTATGTTTGAGCGATGATTATTATCCTACTAAAGACTTGTGCATCCGCTTGGCAGACAAACAGACAGACACACACACATGCACACACACACACCTCAGCATCACTTTCTCTTGTCTCCAGGTCCTCACCTTAGTTCCAGGCCCAAAGTCAGTGAGCTCTGGATCTGAGCGCATGTTGGCTAAGGCACCACGTCTAAGATTCTCCCCATGGCAACTCATCTGAGAGCATCAGGGAATTTGGTTCAGCTTTTGTCACATTAAACAAAAGATCCTGCTTCCATGGTCATTGGTAGCTGAGAACAAGATCTTGGCCTGATTCTTGTCCCTACTCGTGCTCCTGTGATCAGCTTCCATCCCAGTAGACTCACTCCTTCCTTCTACCCCAACTGCCCCTGGTCTGCAAAATAAAATCACTGACCAGGGAGACAGCCCTCTTTTCTTCCTTCAGTCTCTCTCTTGGGACAGAACGGCGCCCCCAGTCACTCTCAGCTCTCCGAATCACTCACTCATCCTGTGGAAGCTGACCTCGCTGGATCTTTTTGTGACTGTAACCCAGGGATAACTGAGCAGAAACTACAGAGCTATCGACTCAAAGAAGCAAAGCCTTTGCCTTCCGTAAAGACATCTGAGATTCTGACACCTCTTTCTTAATAAGAGGTTGCCTTTTCCCGGGCACCCTCTGCCTCACTGCTCTTAGAGCAAGGGAACTGGTCCACCACAAGTGACAGCCATGAGGATATTGGTTTATTTCACTATGTACCTTTCCATTTTCATCCACCTCTGTAGCCTCTCTGCAGAAGTGAACTTACAAAACCTAACAAAGTCACAGAAATCGATCACCTTCATTTCAGTACAATATAGGACAGAAAAATGTCAGCCTGTAGTATAACTGAATGGTGTGAACATATTGAGTTCAAGAGGTGACAGGGGTGGCACTTTTCAGACTTAATAAAGAGTTCCCAGGACACAGCTATACTTTCACCTCTTTCCAAAATTATGCTCACAACAGAAGAAAAAAGTTCCTTATGAAGCAGAATTTAATTGCCTCATTGGAATACCTCATTTTCATATGCAAAGCGCAAAATAGTCCCAAATTCAAATTTCACACTAAGTTACTCAGCCTCACCAAGACCTTCATGAGTGAGACTGAAAGCAGACTCTGGTCCCCATCAGTGCGGGGGAAATCACTGAATAACCATTTAAGGAGGCAATTGACTCCCTCTTGCAAGAGCACTGGAGTCACATCTAACTGCTGAACAATCATCGACAGGGAGACACTGGAACTCACCAAAAAAGATACCCCACATCCAAAGACAAAGGAGAAGCCACAGTGAAATGGTAGGAGGGGCACAATCACAATAAAATCAAATCCCATAACTGCTGGGTGGGTGACTCACAAACTGGAGAACACTTATACCACAGAAGTCCACCCACTGGAGTGAAGGTTCTGGGCCCCACATCAAGATTCTCAACCTGGGGGTCCGGCAACAGGAGGAGGAATTCCCAGAGAATCAGACTTTGAAGCCTAGTGGGATTTCATTGCAGGACTTCAACAGGACTGGGGGAAAGAGAGAGTCCACACTTGGAGGTCACACACAAAGTAGTGTGCACATCAAGACCCAGGGGAAAGGAGCAGTGACCCCATAGGAGACTGAACCAGACCTACCTGCAAGTTTTGGAAGGCCTCCTGCAGAAGTGGGGGTGCCTGTGGCTCACCACAGGGACAAGGACACTGGCAGCAGAAGTTCTGGGAAGTACTCCTTGGCATAACCCTTCCTGGAGTCCACCATTAGCCCCACCAAAGAGCCTCTAGGCGCCAGTGTTGAGTCACCTCAGGCCAAGCAACCAACACGAGGGAACTCAGCCTCACCCATTAGCAGACAAGCTGATTAAAGTTTTACTGAGGTCTGCCCACCAGAGCAACACCCAGCTCTACCCACCACCAGTCCCTCCCATCAGGAAGCTTGCACAAGCCTCTTAGATAGCCTCAACCACCAGACGGCAGACAGCAGAAGAAAGAAGAACTACAATCCTGCAGCCTATGGAACAAAAACCACATTCACAGAGAGAAAGACAAAATGAAAAGGCAGAGGACTATGTACCAGATGAAGGAACAAGATAAAACCCCAGAAAAACAACTAAATGAAGTGGAGATAGGCAACCTTCCAGAAAAAGAATTCAGAATAATGATAGTGAAGATGATCCAGGACCTCGGAAAAAGAATGGAGGCAAAGATCGAGAAGATGCAAGAAATGTTTAACAAAGACCTAGAAGAATTAAAGAACAAACAGAGATGAACAATACAATAACTGAAATGAAAACTACACTAGAAGGAATCAATAGCAGAATACCCGAGGCAGAAGAATGGATAAGTGACCTGGAAGACAGAATGGTGGAATTCACTGCTGCAGAACAGAATATAGAAAAAAGAATGAAAAGAAATGAAGACAGCCTAAGAGACCTCTGGAACAACATTAAACACAACAACATTCACATTATAGGGGTCCCAGAAGAAGAAGAGAGAGAGAAAGGACCTGAGAAAATATTTGAAGAGATTATAGTCGAAAACTTCCCTAACATGGGAGAGGAAATAGCCACCTAAGTACAGGAAGTGAAGAGAGTCCCAGGCAGGATAAACACAAGGAGAAACATGCCGAGACACACAGTAATCAAATTGGCAAAAATCAAAGACAAAAAAAAATTACTAAAAGCAATAAGGGAAAAATGACAAATAACATACAAGGGAACTCCCATAAGGTTAACAGCTGATATCTCAGCAGAAACTCTACAAGCCAGAAGGGAGTGGCACAACATATTTAAAGGGATGAAAGGGAAAAAACTACAACCAAGATTACTCTATGCAGCAAGGATCTCATCCAGATTTGACATAGAAATCAAAGGCTTTACAGAAAAGCAAAAGCTAAGAGAATTCAGCACCACTAAACCAACTCTACAACAAATGCTAAAGGAACTTCTCTAACTGGTAAACACAAGTAAAGAAAAGGAATTACAAAAACAAACTCACAACAATTAAGATAGTGGTAATAGGAACATACATATGGATAATTACCTTAAATGTGAATGGATTAAATGCCCCAACCAAAAGACAGAGGCTTGCTGAATGGAAACAAAAACAAGACCCATATATATACTGTCTACAAGAGACACACTTCACACCTAGGGACACATACAGACTGAAAGTGAGGGATGGAAAAAGATATTCGATGCAAATGGAAATCAAAAGAAAGCTGGAGTAGCTATACTCTTATCAGATAAAATAGACTTTAAAATAAAGAATGTTACAAGAGACAAGGAAGGACACTACATAATGATCAAGGGATCAATCCAAGAAGAAGATATAACAATTATAAATATATATACACCCAACAAAGGAGCACATCAATACATAAGGCAAATGCTAATAGCTATAAAAGAGGAAATCAACAGTAGCACAATAATAGTAGGGGGCTTTAACACATCACTTACACCAATGAACAGATCATCGAAAATAAAAATAAATAAGGAAACAGAAGCTTTAAATGACACAATAGACCAGATATATTTAATTGATATTTATAGGACATTCCATCCAAAAACAGCAGATTACACTTTCTTCTCAAGTGCTCATGGAACATTCTCCAGGATAGATCACATCTTGGGACACAAATCAAGCCTCAGTAAATCTAAGAAAATTGAAATCATATCAAGCATATTTTCAGACCACAACACTATGAGATTAGAAATGAATTACAGGGAAAAAAACGTAAAAAACACAAACACTTGGAGGCTAAACAATACGTTACTAAATAATAAAGAGATCACTGAAAAAATCAAAGAGGAAATCAAAAAGTACCTAGAGAAAAATGACAATGAAAACACGATGATCCAAAACCTATGGGATGCAGCAAAAGCAGTTCTAAGAGGGAATTTTATAGCTATACAAGTCTACCTCAAGAAACAAGAAAAATCTC
Source organism: Delphinus delphis (assembly GCF_949987515.2). Taxonomy (NCBI): domain Eukaryota; kingdom Metazoa; phylum Chordata; class Mammalia; order Artiodactyla; family Delphinidae; genus Delphinus; species Delphinus delphis. The sequence continues at coordinate 14,054,970 of NC_082689.1, read as the reverse complement.
AAGTAAAAAACCTAACATTACCCCTAAAGAAACTAGAGAAAGAAGAACAAACAAAACCCAAATTTAGTAGAAGGAAAGAAATCATAAAGATCGGAGCAGAAATAAATGAAATAGAAAAAAAGACAACAATGGCAAAGATCAATAAAACTAAAAGCTGTCTCTTTGAGAAGATAAACAAAGTGATAAACCATTAGCCAGACTCATCAAGAAAAAGACGGAGAGGACTCAAATCAATAAAATGAGAAATGAAAAAGAAGTTACAATGGACACCACAGAAAAACAAAACAACATAAAAAACTACTAGAAGCAACTCTATGCTAATAAAATGGACAAGCTGGAAGAAATGGACAAATTCTTAGAAGGGTATAAGCTTCCAAGACTGAACAAGGAAGAAATAGAAAATATGAATAGACCAATCACAAGCACTGAAATTGAAACTGTGATGAAAAATCTTCCAGCAAACAAAAGTCCAGGACGGATGGCTTCACATGTGAATTCTATCAAACATTTAGAGAAGAGCCAACACCCATCCTTCTCAAACTCTTCCAAAAAATTGCAGAGGGAGGAACACTCCCAAACTCATTCTACGAGGCCACCATCACCCTGATACCAAAACCAGACTGAGATACAACAAAAAAAAAAGAAAATTACAGATGATGAATATCACTGATGAATATAGATGCAAAAGTCCTCAATAAAATACTAGCAAACAGAAGCCAACAGCACATTAAAAGGATCATACACAATGATCAAGTGAGATTTATCCCAGGGATGCAAGGATTCTTCAATGTATGCAAATCAATCAATGTGATACACCATATTAACAAATTGAAGGAGAAATACCATATGGTCATCTCAATAGATGCAGAGAAAGCTTTTGACAAAATTCAACACTGATTTATGATAAAAACTCTCCAGAAAGTGGGCATAGAGGGAACCTACCTCAACATAATAAAGACCATATATGACAAACCCACAGCAAACATCGTCCTCAATGGTGAAAAACTGAAAGCATTTCCTCTAAGATCAGGAACAAGACAAGGATGCCACTCTCACCACTATTATTCAGATAGTTTTGGAAGTTTTAGCCACGGCAATCAGAGAAGACACAGAAATAAAAGGAATACAAACTGGAAAAGAAGAAGTAAAACTGTCAGTGTTTGCAGATTACATGACATTATATATAGATCATCCAAAAGATGCCACCAGAAAACTACTAGAGCTAATCAATGAATCTGGTAAACTTGCAGGACACAGAATTAACGCACAGAAATCTCTTGCATTCCTAGATAATAACAATGAAAGATCAGAAAGAGAAATTAAGGAAACAATCCCATTCACCTTTGCAACAAAGAGAATAAAATACCTAGAAATAAACCTACCTAAGGAGGTAAAAGACCTGTACTCAGAAAATTATAAGACACTGATGAAAGAAATCAAAGAAAGATGACACAAACAGATGGAGAGATATACGATGTTCTTGGATTGGAAGAATCAGCATTGTGAAGATGACTATACTACCCAAAGAATCTAAAGATTCAATGCAATCTCTATCAAAGTACCACTGGCATTTTTCACAGAACTAGAACAAAAAACTTCACAATTTGTATGGAAACACAAAAGACCCCGAATAGCCAAAGCAATCTTGAGAACAAAAAACGGAGCTGGAGGAATCAGGCTCCTTGACTTCAGACTATACTACAAAGCTATAGTAATCAAGACAGTATGGTACTGGCACAAAAACAGAAAGATAGATCAATGGAACAGGATAGAAAGCTCAGATATAAACCAATGCACATATGGTCACCTTATCTTTGATAAAGGAGGCAGGAATGTACAGTGGAGAAAGGACAGCCTCTTCAATGAGTGGTGCTGGGAAAACTGGACAGGAACATGTAAAAGTATGAGATTAGAACACTCCCTAACACTGTACACAAAAATAAGCTCAAAATGGATTAGAGACCTAAATATAAGGCCAGAAACTATCAAACATAGGCAGAACACTCTATGACGTAAATCACAGCAAGATCCTTTTTGACCCACCTCCTAGAGAAATGGAAATAAAAACAAAAATAAACAAATGGGACCTAATGAAACTTCAAAGCTTTTGCACACCAAAGGAAACCATAAACAAGATCAAAGTACAACCCTCATAATGGGAGAAAATTTTTGCAAATGACGCAACTGACAAAAGATTAATCTCCAAAATTTACAAGCAGCTCATGCAGCTCAATAACAAAAAAACAAACAACCCAATCCAAAAATGGGCAGAAGACCTCAATAGACATTTCTCCAAAGAAGGTATACAGATTGCCAACAAACACATGAAAGAATGCTCAACATCATTAATCATTAGAGAAATGAAAATCAAACCTACAATGAGATATCATCTCACACCGGTCAGAATGGCCATCATCAAAAAATCTAGAAACAATAAATGCTGGAGAGGGTGTGGAGAAAAGGGAACACTCTTGCACTGCTGGTGGGAATGTGAATTGGTACAGCCACTATGGAGAACAGTATGGAGGTTCCTTAAAAAACTACAAATAGAACTACCATATGACCCAGCAATCCCACTACTGGGCATATATCCTGAGAAAACCATAATTCAAAAAGAGTCATGTACCAAAATGTTCATTGCAGCTCTATTTACAATAGCCCGGAGATGGAAACAACCTAAGTGTCCATCATCGTATGAATGGATAAAGAAGATGTGGCACATATATACAATGGAATATTACTCAGCCATAAAAAGAAACGAAATTGAGTTATTTGTAGTGAGGTAGATGGACCTAGAGTCTGTCATACAGAGTGAAGTAAGTCAGAAAGAGAAGACAAATACCGTATGCTAACACATATATATGGAATCTAAGAAAAAAAAAATGTCATGAATAACCTAGAGGTAAGACAGGAATAAAGACACAGACCTACTAGAGAATGGACTTGAGGATATGGGGAGGGGGAAGGGTAAGCTGTGACAAAGTGAGAGAGTGGCATGGACATATATACACTACCAAATGTAAAATAGATAGCAGGTGGGAAGCAGCCGCGTAGCACAGGGAAATCAACTCGGTGCTTTGTGACCACCTAGAGGGGTGGGATAGGGAGGATGGGAGGGAGGGAGACGCAAGAGGGAAGAGATATGGGAACATATGCGAACATATGCATATGTATAGCTGATTCACTTTGTTATAGAGCAGAAACTAACACACCATTGTAAAGCAATTATACTCCAATAAAGATGTAAAAAAAAAAAAAATGGGGGACCGAACCTAGAAGGGTGGGATAGGGAGGGTGGGAGGGAGGGAGGCACAAGAGGGAAGAGATATGGGGACATATGTATATGTATAACTGATTCACTTGGTTATAAAGCAGAAACTCACACACCATTGTAAATCAATCATACTCCAATAAAGATGTTAAAAAATATTAATAAAATAAAATAAAATGGGGGACCGAGACCCATACGTAACCCAACACTAATGCAGTGAGTTAGGAGCTCACTAACTACACTGATGCCGTGCTAATGGCACACAATCCAAGGAAATCAATTCTTTCATTCCTTTATTCAATCAACAAACACTCACTGAGTGTCTTCTCTGGTTCTGGCACTGTTTTAGGCCTTATAAATACAGTTATAAAGGTGACAGGCAGGTTCTAACTCTGATGGAGGTTTTATTTGTGTGTGTGTGTGTGTGTGTGAGAGAGAGAGAGAGAGGGAGAGGGAGAGATAGAGACAGAGTAGGGTGGGTTAAGGGAGAGTAACAGGCAATACAAATAAATAACTAAACCAGAAAATTATAAACCATATAATTATAAGGGTCTATAGTGGGTTGAATGGTGGCCTCCCAAAAGTTATGCCCCTCTCCTAACTCCCAGAACCTGTAAATGTGACCTTATTTGGAAAAAGGGACTTTGCAGATGTAATTAAGTTAAAGATCTTGAAATGAAATCATCCTGAATTATTGGGGGCGGATGACCTAAATCCAATACCAAGTGTCACTGTAAGAGACAGAGATATAAGAAGAGAAGAAGGTGACTTTGGAAATGGAGTGAGAGATCAGAGTTTTGCAAATGCAGCCAAGGAACGCCTGGAGAAGCTGGAAGAGGCAGAGAAGGATTCTCCACCTGGGCCTCCAGAGGGAGTGTAGCCCCACCAGCACCTTGATTTCTGACACCTGGCCTCCAGAGCTGTGAGGGAATACCTTCTGTTGTTTTGCACCATGACGTTTACAGTGTATTTGTTACAACAACTCTAGAAAACTAATACAGCTTTTAAAGAAAACAACATGGGCTGATGGAGGCCGGATACTGGAAGGTCTCATGCTGTCAAAAACTATGCTCTTTGCAAGGAAGAGGAGACCAGGAGCTGCATCCAGGGTCCCCCTCACAAGTACTATGCAGAAGGTGCTCTTCCTTGGTTACCAGCTACAGTTGTGGCCAGGAGTGGACCTCTGCTTCCGTTGCCAGCCAATATCTCTTCTCACTTTTTCTGATTAATAAAAAGTCCCTTTCTTGTGTGGACCCACATTTTGTTCAAGTGGGTCTGACTCCCTCCCTGTGTCCCTCCAAATCTCATTCACACAAACAGACACAACCACAGTGTCACCAATCAGAGAACCCCATCATCTGGGCACAGTGATTGGTCCAGGAATAGACATGTGACTCAGGCCAGGCCAATCAGAGAATTTTCTCTGGAACTCTGAGAAAAGACTTCCTGTCTCCACTAGGGGGCGCGGCTGGTGGAATGTGACGCTGGGGCTGTGGTTACCTGATGCAGGCTTTCAGTTAAATGACGCTGTAGCTTTCCTTCTTTCCCCCTTTTGTTTAAATTAGTTCTCAGTCTCTCTTGCTTGTAAATGAAAGGGCTCTAGGTTGAGGCCCTGTCCTGGTGACCTAGGCCAGACCACATGTAGCACATAGGGTTCTTTCCATCTTCCCTGGACAAAAGTCTAGAGGCAGACCTACTTCTCAGAACGGACCCTGCACCCACTCTGCATCCAGTCCTTCTTTGCCTGCTAAAGGGTAGGGGGCGGGTCTTCTCACTGTCTGGCCGTGAGGGAGAAGAAAGAAGCAATCCAAAAGGAAAAGAATCAAAGCCAGGGGAACTTCAAAGAGACACTGAACCCCCAAACGACCGGTTTTTAACATCTTTGTTTATCCCTTTGAAAATGCAATTCCCTTACAATGTGCCCCAATTTTGTTCTTGGCCCGAACCCCGATCAGTGTTTCACTCTGTATCAATCTCAGTTATTTGGTGCAAGAACAGAACTGATTGTAGTCGATGCGAGCTGAGAACGGATTGATCAGAAGGCTGGAGAACTGGCTCAGAAGATACAAAAGAACAAAAGGAGGATGAATCACAACCAAAAGCAGGCCCCTGGACCAATGTGGGGTAAGGGCTCCAAAGCCAAAGACTGACGTCACTTCTCCCTGGGACTGCTGCTGCCGCCTCCCCCGACCCTAAAGGAGTTTTTCCACATCAAGACTCTAGGAGAGAACACCTGATTGGCCTAGTGACAACATCACGAGGGGACGCGCGGATGGAAGTATTTCAGGTGGGCTCTGCCTCCTGCTGATACTCCTATGGGGAAATTTCCTGAACAGAAATTAATTTTTAAATATCTGTAATACTTTGTGCTCTCTCCGGCTGAAGCAAAGGGGAAAAGCTTGGAGACGCCCCCGCAGTCATTGGATAGTGTCACAACAGTGCCCTCTAGTGACAGACTAATGATGGGTGAAAAACAAGGTAAGTATCGATGTTTACACACCCCACTAAAAACGTCCTGCTGAAATTCAGTCACGCTTAGTTTCGTGATTCAGACCATGGCACAAAGCAAGAGAAAATTCCAAGATGCAAATGCTAAACTGTGAAAGGGATATAAAAAGGACTGTGACTTATAATAGATGTTAGGTTGCCTCAACCACAGTCCACGCCCACGGGAATTCAAACACCCCTCGTGGTGAGAGCAACAGTGTCATTTTTGCTCTGACTGTCTGCCCATGGGAATTCAAACAGCCCTCGTGGTGAGAACATAAGTGTCATTTTTGCTGTGACTGTCCAGTGTGGCTACTTCCTTGAAGATAAAACCTGCTCCTTTGGAAGTGAGGCTCACTGGCCGAGGTGCAGGGAGTCTGGACAAGCTCCCAGAGTTGAAGGCAGAAGGTGTGGGGTATCTGAGGGTCCACTTCCCTGGGGTTTAGCACACAGGACACATTTGTGGAATGGACGGAGGAAGCCAAACCTTTGATAGAGCACAGCAGCACCAACAATGAAGGAAAGGTACAGGGATGCATATACACTAAAGAGGACCAGGGGAGATAAGGAGGGAGGTTCTGTCAATTGTCATAGGTCTGCAGTCAACAGATAAAGGAGGGAAAGTATACACCTGATAAATGGAGGAAATGCTGGTGAAGAGGGGCCGCCCGGAGTCAACATGGCCCTAGGACCTAAGCAGGAAGGAAATGGTTTATCTCTATTATGGAATGGATGTGTCCTCCCAAATTTGAATGCAGAAGCTCTAATCCCCACTGTGGAGGTGGGGACTTTGGCAGGTAATTAGGTCATGAGGGTGAAGGCCTCATGAATGGGATTAGTGCCCTTATAAGAGACATGAGAAATAAGTCGAGGCGATGTTTTGTACAGCAGGGTGTCTATAGTTAATAATACTATATTGCATATATGAAAGGTGTTGAGAGTGAATCTTAAAAGTCCTCATCACAAGAAAAAAACTGTGTGGTGACAGAATTTAACTAGACTTATTGTGGTGATCATTCTGCAATACGTACAAATATGGAATCATTATGCTGTATACCTGAAACTAATATAGTGTTATATGTCAATTATACCTCAATTTTTAAAAAATTGGAGACATGAGAGAGTTCTCTCCCTTTATCTCTGGGCGCCACAAGAGGACACAGAGAAAAAGTGCTGGTGCAAGACGGAAAGAGAGCTCTCACCAGAAATGGGCCATGTTGGCACCTTGATCTTGGGCTTCCCAGCCTCCAGAGCTGTGAGAAGTAAATGTCTGTTGTTTAAGCCACACAGTCTGTGGCAGCCCCAGAAGACTAAGACAATCCCTTGTCTCTGGCTTCTAGAGAATGGAAGCCTCATAGGTGTTCCCAACCCTTGCTGTGCATTCATTGAACAATACACGTGTAAAGGCACCTACTCTGGTCCTAGGACTGCAACAGGGACTGGTGCCTGGGCTGCTTTAACAGGACGCCATCCAGTCAAGTCCCTCCTGACAGTGGACTTAATTTGAGAACAAAGGACAAAAAGGGGCCCACCAGGGCAGGTCTGGGGCATGCTAGAGGAGCAACAGGGAAACCTGGGTGGCATGCCAGTTGTTGGGGCACAAGGTGTGGAGGTAGGGTGGCACCGTGTGGAAGTGGAGGTCTCCCTTCTTGCACGCCCTTCGGGGAGCAGGACAGTAGCATGATTAAGGGTGTAGATGCCAGCCTGACAGCCCAGATTCTAATCCTAACTGAGCCGCTTAGTTATTGTGCCATTCCTGATTAGGCTCTCGACCTCTCTGTGCCTCAGTTTTCTCATCTGTACAATGGGGGTCGTTGTAGCACCGACCTCACAGGATTGGTGTAAAGATGGAAATACTTAAGTAAGAAACGCCCACCTAGGAAGGGGGTTCTCAGGTCAGCCATCATCAACTCAGATTTGGTATTATTGTCCTTCTTTACAATTACTGTTCTTAAAAGAAACACCTCAGAATCATCTCTGGCAAAAATGGAATCTGCAAACAGAATGCATTGCGCGTGCTAAGCAGAGACCTAGTTACGTCTTCGGTAGCTCAGAAGGATTCTCTGGAATAACTAGACTTTTTTAATGATGTGTTTGAAATGAAGTTTAGCAGGCTTGAGTTCTTAATAACATAAATCCTAATTATGTGCTCTCTGGAGCCATAAGCTCCTTTTGTTTTCCTATCACAAATTACAGACAATATTTTAAATTGCTAATTGTAAGAAATGCTCAGGAAACATCTCAAACCTCAGAGAAAGGTTGGACAGGTGTGAAAGGAAGGAGAGAGCTGTGGGGAAGAGAGACCAGCTCATTTCTAAGTGATGTGGGTTGAGCAGTCCCAGAGCAGAACCCCAACAATGAATTGGAATGTAGCGAGAATTTCCTCAGAGAAGGAACAAATCTTCTTTCTGATCCTCTCAGAGCTTAGCCAAGGGGGCCCGTCAGAAGTTGCAGCTACAGGTCAACCCCTTGAGGAATCTTGGGAGATGCTGCAAAGACAAAGTATTTTAAACAAAGTGAAGAACGAGGAGAGTATCAAATTCACACACACAGAGGAAGAGAGAGAAGGAAGAGAAAAGAAGGAAAGAAGAGAAAAGAAAAAGGAATGAAAACGGAGGGGAATGGCGAAAAAAGGAAGAGAAAAAAGGGAGGAAAAGCCCACACCCTCTGGCTTGGAGAAGACTCAAGAAAGGCAGCCAGGGTTAAGTTATCCCAGGAATTTCTAAGTTTTATAGCGAGGAGATGAAACTTAGGAGTTTCCAATCAACAGAAAATGGGTGTGTGCTCATGGCCCCATTCTGCTCTCTCCTCTCATCTTCCCCTTTCTCCATCTTTCTCTGGGAGGGAAGGAAGGGGTTCTCACCTCCTCCCACTCTTGCCTCCATCCCTCTCTGTGCTATCAGCACCTCCCATGCGTAACTGCATTGTTGGTAGAGCGGTGGAAAGACCAGCGTCACCACCACAAAATCCCATTGTAATAGGGAAGAACAAATCTCACGCCATGTTAGATCTGTTTCTTTTACCTTAACCTTTGTATTCTATTGCTTTTGCTACAACTTAATCACTATAAAGGGATATTACCTATAGCTTAAGTATACATAATGGCCCATCTCTGGGAACCCTGTCTCTCATGCCTGAATATTAAACTAAAATACCTCTGTTCAGTTCACAGGAAACATCCTGATCAGGCTAACCTATGAATGGCTGCAGGAAGGAAGAAATTAACACCTCCCCTCCCAAGTCGGGCCGGAGCCAGGAAATATTTGCAACAACTTATCACCTTTTTTACTTTACCTTCTCACCCCACCCTGCTTTGTTCTATAAAAGAAACTAGCATGCAGAACCCCAGCAAGGGGCTTTCCTGGTGGTGCAGTGGTTGAGAGTCCGCCTGCTGATGCAGGGGAACGGGCTCATGCCCCGGTCTGGGAAGATCCCACATGCCGCGGAGCGGCTAGGCCCGTGAGCCATGGCCACTGAGCCTGTGCGTCCGGAGCCTGTGCTCCGCAACGGGAGAGGCCACAACAGTGAGAGGCCCGTGTACCACCAAAAAAAAAAAAAAAACAAAAAAACAGCAAGATGGTTCTTTGGGACACCTGTCCACCATCATCTCAGTGTGCTGGCTTTCTGAATAAAGTTGCTATTCTTTGCCCCAACAACTCGTCTCTCAATTTCTTGGCCTTTCATGAAGTGAGCAGTACAAGCTTGGACTCGGTAACGCCATCAGAGCTGAGGGCAGATGGGGTATAGCTGAGGCACCTGTGCCACTTCCCTTTGTAAATCAAGGTGTGTCCCTCTCCTTCCCTGTCAGCCTGCAAATCCCCTGCTCTACCTCCGCTAAGAGACAAACACATTTGCAAGTTTCTAAATGTTGCCATTTCTATTAATGCTTAGCAATATCCAAATAATGCTTGCAAAAAATGTGAACTAATATTAAGGTTAAAAATAGCCAAACAACTGTAATGCAACTTAGTTTTAATATACCTATAAAAATATTAAATTATCTGACCATCAGGAGTCACTTGTGATACATTTTACATTTCAAAATATACAGTATAGGGCTTCCCTGGTGGTAGAGTGGTTGAGAATCCGCCTGTCAGTGCAGAAGACACGGGTTCAATCCCTGGTCCGGGAAGATCCCGCATGCCACGGAGCGGCTAAGCCCAGGCGCCACAACTACTGAGCCCACGTGCCACAACTACTGAAGCCCGCATGCCTAGAACCCGTGCTCCACAACAAGAGAAGCCACCACAATGAGAAGCCCACGAACCACAATGAAGAGTATCCCCCGCTCACCACAACCAGATAAATGCCCACACACAGCAATGAAGACCCTACACAGACAGAAACAATAAATAAATAAAATAGAATAAATATATTTTTAAAAATACAGTATAAGTAAGTAAAGAGTCTGGATAATTTGGATTAAACTAGTTCATAAGTTTGTCCCTGTTATATATAAAATCTCTTTTGAACTTTAGGATATATTTGATCCTTTCTATCCATAATTTTCTTCCTAGATGTGTAAACATAAATGACACACATAGTAAAACTCTTAGAGAGTTGGATTTCTTTTTTTTAATTGTAGCGTTGCTTTCACTAAAAGTTGATTCAAAAAAAATCCTTTGTTGTTAAGACATTTTAAAAATGTGGGTCGGAAGGACCATTTGTGATTATAATATCTTATATATTTACAGTGTTTAAGAGTATCCAAATGCTTTCATATGCATAATCTTGATTTTCCTAACAACCTTAGTACAGAAGATAAGGCAACAGAAGATCAAAGAGTTTAAGTTCACATATAAATAGTAAATTTTAAACTGAGACCAAAACCTGGGCCTCTGTCACATAGCCCACTGGCATTTCCATCCCATCATGCTGTAAATTGGATTCCTATAGTGAGTAGGAGGATACAATAGAGTACATTTTAAAAGTACAGTCTAGGGTTTCCCTGCTGGCGCAGTGGTTGAGAATCCGCCTGCCGATGCAGGGGACGGGGGTTCGTGCCCCGATCCGGGAAGATCCCACATGCCGCGGAGCGGCTGGGCCCGTGAGCCATGGCCGCTGGGCCTGCGCGTCCGGAGCCTGTGCTCCGCAACGGGAGAGGCCACAGCAGTGAGAGGCCCGCATACCGCAAAAATACAAAAAAAAAAAAAAGAGTTCAGTCTTATTTTACAAGTCAATTTTGTAAGTTACTCATTCAAATTCCTCACTATTCTTTATGCTTTCCATGTACTTATATTCCTACCTATGTATTATGTTAAAGGAATTAGATAACCTCAAAAAAGTCAGAAAGAAACTTCAAAACCGCCTGCTGTGCTTTTCAAAGCAGCTCAATAATTCAACTTAAATAAGACTTTCATTTTTTTTAACTCTTATTATAGAAAACCATACCAAAAGTAAGTTCTTCATTCCACATTCTAAGATCTAACTTTAATCTGAGGGAAAGAAAGAACATGGGGATAAGAATATACTGATAGTATAAGGACAGAAATCCGTTTAGAAGTCTTGTCTTCATCCATTTGCAGCTCTCTTCCATTTCTACTCTTCTAGGGGGACAGAGCACACAAACTCAGTCCAGTCTCGCTGCCATGAGATTCATGCTTAAGCCTGAACTCATCCTTCTCTCCAATTAGGTCTACTCAGTATGGGGTCTCCAAAAGACCCGGCTAAATCAGCACTTATAGTCACATAACATCTGTTCTGGAAAATGGAGTTCTTGGAGTCAAATAACCTTGTAAATTAACTGAAACACACAGCCCTCAGATTTTTAAAAAATGTGTGTATAGACCCAACCAAATAATACATCATATGAGCAACTAAGAATTCGTCCATTATGATTATAATTGCAATTCATAATATGCCCAATCTCCATCCACAGGCTGTGAATTCTTACCACAGCCCGTGCAGCAAGTGTGGTAATCAGCTGTGGAAAAGTTTCCCAGAGAAATAAGTTTGAACTTCCACCTGTTCTTAAGAACTGATAGAATGGAGTTGTGATACAGTGTAACCATAAATAAGTTTTGGGTTTGATGGCCACAGAACATATGTGTACCATATACCAATGTCTTATTCAAAGGTAAGTATTTGTACACTGTGTTGCACGAATGGACATATAAATGAATGAATAAATGAATGAGTACTGTAAAGGAATTCGGGAATTTGAACATGGCCAAAAAAACCCAAGTCCTGCTCCAGTGACCCAACCAATGCAATCTTCCTGCCACACTCAGTGGAGATCTCAAATCATCCAATCACATTCCACTCCTCTCTGCTTAATTATATGAACCATGGGCCCCACTGGGGTAGCGCGGCAACAAACAAGAAATGGAGGAGTCGGAAAACCCCCTAGAGCCTAGCTTTCATTTTTAACTTGATTTTTTTGGTTCCAGGGTTGCTGCTCATTAAACAGGAGAAAAAGAGAAATGTTTGTAATGTTCAAAACACTTTGCATGTTAACTCATTCCAGATGCAAACAACTTTAAAGGCAGAAGTCACTAGAGGTGAGTGGTGAACAGGGCCTAGTTACCAAATGAGGTCACATAAAAACTAAAAAACACTAAAGAATAAATAGCCCATGCTGCCCAGGGGGATGAACAATGCAATGCAAGTAAAAGTTAAAACCAAATTACAGACTCTAATCAGCATTGCATAACACATCCGACTTATTTGCATATAATGCAATTATCCTGACAGGTACTGAACTCAACACACCCATCTGTGTTAGTGTGTCTCCAAGGACGTGAGGCATTGGGCTTTTTCCCTGTGTGTTGGCTGTGTTCCCTTATGACCATGACGGCAAATAAACAACCACTCACCAGCACTGCTAGACTTTGAACATTTGAAATAAAAGTGATACAGATCTGTGCATGGCTAGCATTTAGAGCCCCTCAGATGAACAAGAAACAGGCTGATTCTGGGTCAGTGCTCCATTTCTAGAACATTCTATTTGATTTTGTGTTTTAGAAAACCACAGTTGTTTTATGCTATATAAAGAATTCTTCTTCTGTATCTTTTTCTTCACCCTGGACTGGCAGAGGAAGGGTACATTTTGAGATTATCGTCCTGGAACAAAGGTCCCTTTGGTCAGCAAGTGACAGAGGATGAACGCTTTCCTTAAAGATTCTGTTGTTTTTGGAAGCAGCTGCCCCTAAGGAAGAGGTTGACAAGCAGGATGATGGCTGGTGGGTCCAAAGATCCCTTGGAAATCTGCTCAGAAAAGATTGCCTGGGTCCAGAGCTGACCACGGTGAATCCTGTGTCAACATTCGTCTCTGCCTCTTGCTTCTCAAAGCTGTTTTCCCGTCTGAGGACCTCTATTCTGGCCCCAGGTTCGAGGTGGAGAGAAGGCAGAAGCAGCTGGGAGTCCGTAGCTGGGCTGCTGGGCTGGGCTGAGCGGCCAGGGCTTTTCCACGGAGTGCCACTAGCGCTGTCTGACGCTGTCCGCCCACCAGGCTCAGGCCGCTCCACCGACCCTACCTTGAACCTCCTGCCCCGGCTCCTTCGGCTTCTCGGCTCTAGGGTCCTAATCGCAGAGACAGGGGTCAGCCTGGAGCCCTGGGGGAGCGTGTCAGCTCCCGAGGTGCCATTCAGAAAGGCAAGCTCACCATTCCTAACACCAAGTCCTGGATTCAACTGGACCTATGGGACAAGGAGAAGAGGAACAGGTGTAACCGATGTTTTCCATTAACCAAGTGTCAAGAACAGACTACGTCCTATTCAGCCTTCTGCCATGCTGTGCCCATAGCAGACTTTCAATAAAGTCGGTTGAATTGAATAACAGCGACAAGTACAATCCTTCAAAGGGATGAGCTGCCACCTTTGCCTCCTGGACGGTCATTTGACATTATATTCTACCTTTTTTTTTTTTTTTTTTTTATCCAATGAGGTCTTTTTCTTCTGGAAATGGAAACCGGCCTGGCTAGTGCCATATTCAGAAATCGCTCAGGGTTGATATTAGACTATCCTATCTAGAGGAGTCTCCTTGTCATTAATTTTTACTTGAGCTCTGGTAGAATTTTACAAGATTGACCTTTCTCCTTTACATATGAAGACTTCTTCTCCTTAACCTTCTATGTCAACACGTTCTTCTGGATTTTCTCCTTCCTTTCCATCACCCCTTCTCAGGGTCCACTGAAGGAGCCTCCTTCCCTGTCAATTTGCGACAGGAGGTAGTTCTTCAGCGCTAAGCGGCCATCTTCTTTTTTCATTGTACACACTCTCCCAGCCAACCTCGTTGAATCCCCTGCCTTCAATTATTATCTAAATGACGAAGGCTTCTGAAAGTCTAATTATAGTTCAGATCTGTCTCTTAAGCTTCATACTTACCTATCCAACTGTCTTCCAGGCACAAGGTCCTAAAAGTCAACATGTCCCAAATTGAACTCATCCCCCTTCTCACCCTAAATCTGTTCTGCTTACTCTTTTCCCTGTCTTAGAACCTGGCATCGTTTGCCCCACAGTCACCAAGCAAGAGCATCATTTTCCTTTCTCTATCCCTCATGTCACGCATTCCCATGGACTCTTTCTCCCAAAGATCTCTCAGATCTTCCCGTCTCTCCATGTCCACTGCCATCAACCCTAGGCAGGCTGTCATCATCTCTAGTCTGAATTACTGCAACAGCCATCGAAGGGACACCCCATGGATGCCCTTGCCTCCCTCTAAGCCATTCTCCACTCCACTACCAGAGGAGCTTTGAAAACAGTTTTGATCATGTCACCGTCCTACTTCAAGTGGCTTCCTACTCTTCTTAAGAAAAAAATCTAAGCCCTTTAGTATGGGCTCCCACACCCTTCACAGTCTGTCCCTTCTTACTCCAGCCTAATTCGCCACCTCTTCCACTTGCCAAAATTGAAATCTGTTCAATTCTTTGGACATGATTTGCTCTTTCTTAATGCCAGTGTTTGTGTATATTATTTCCTTTGTCTGGGATATGTCACCTCTGACCTTTCATACCTGTTGTTAACTTCAAGCTTACACATCATCTCCTCTTAGAAGCCTTCTCTATGTCACTGAATCTGAGTTAGGTACCCCTAAATATTGGCTCTGCCACTAATTAGTTGTGAGACGTTAGACAAGTTACCTAATTTTTCTGTGCCTCAGTTTCCTCATCTATAAAAGGAGATCATAATAAGTACCAATGTCAAAGAGTTGTTGAGAAGATTAAATGATAACAGGGCCTGGAAATAGTAGTGCTAAACATAAGTTGGCTATTATCATCATCACAAATATTATTACTAGCTGTCCTGGCAGCCTGTAGTTTCCATATCATAGTAGTTACCACACTATTTTGCACCTGTTTGCTCACTTCTCTATATCTTCTAGACTTTGCCAGCTGGACGTGCCGGGATTGTACACACCTTCTTTACCATTGTATCTCCAGTACCTAGCACAATGCCTAACACATGGTAAGTAATCACTAGATGTCTGTTGGATAAATAAATAAAGCTTAATGCCTAACAAACCATAAATTATTTGCATATAGAAATGTATGGCCCCTAATTATTAGCCATTAGGTAGCTACAAAGTCTTACTAAGAAACTGCCACAGGGCATTCATCCTGTGGATGGCCCTTTCTGCAGTCTTTTAAGAGAGAGAATATCAACTTTTCCTTTCTTAAGAGAAGTCCTTAGATGATATGGCAAAAGAAAGCACAAGATTATTAATGTAGAAATGCAGGCGTGTGCAGTTGGAGTGAAGAATTTCCAGGAGAAACATAATGTCAAGTGGTTGAGATAAATCTCGAGAGAGAATAACGCTCCTCTTGCCAAAAAAGCAGTTGAAATGCATTTGTAGGAATTCTGATCATTTAGAGCCCATCTTTCTAAGAAATATTTGTAAAATGTTACAAATTGAGAGGTAGGTGTTTTCGAGTTTCAGGGAACATTAGTAATTATCTTGATGAACAGGAAGATCATTGGTCATTCATTTGGCTCTAAACACTTGAGAAATAAGAGAATACACATCACTGAAACATGATTAAGCTGTTAAGGGGCAGACTGACATCATGAAGGGAAAATAATATTGTCTTTTGCTAAAAGTGATTCCAAGAGATAGCAAAAGAGGATTTCTCCTACACTGACAAAAAATGAGTGCATGGGAACAAATTATATAGATAATAAGAAACCCCAAAACAATGCCAAACTTGCTTACTTAAGAGTTGAATCTAGTCTCTTCCAATTAACTGATCTTTTGAAAGGTATTTATTTTAATTTATTAACCAAAACCAATGATGTTAACCCACCATCCTATAGCAGCAGCAACCTCTGAGCCATGCTTGCAAGGATTCCTTCAGGGCAGCATAAAGCAAAGCATTGAGTGAGAGCGGGCGTGTAGGGTTGGAAGTGTGTGTGTGTGTGTGTGTGTGTGTGTGTGTGTGTCTGTGTGGGGTATGAAGAATGGGGAGGAAATGAGGAGAGAAACAAAGCGGGAGAAATAGAGTCTGAATGAGTGCCTCTGAGAGACTCAGAAATGAGAAAGGAACCCAGAAATGCTACAGAAGAAGCAAATGAATTACTCACTTCACGAGAGACTATCTTCTTTTATTTGAAATGGCTAATAAAGAACATCAAGATGATCTTAGCTAAAGGTCTGTTGATAAAATGAAGAGAAATATATGTTTGCTTTTGCCAAACTAGCTTCTGGAATATTTACTTTTCTGAAGAGAAACTTATTTCCTGACAACAGACAGTTAATCAATCAACAAATGGTTCAGAAGCAGCTGTCTGTCTGGTACTCTACCAGACATAAACATTTACAATAAAATACCGAAAAGAGATGGCGAGTCATAAAGTCCCAAATTATATGGTACAAGAATGAGGAAATCTATAATCAGTTGTGTGTTACGAAGTTTCGGTGTAAAATGTTCTAGTTAAGAATGCACTTATAGCAGATTTCACAGAGGAGGTGGTGCTTGCACAGGGTCTTAAAGGATAGACAAATGAAGAGGAAGAGAAAGACATCTCTGGACAAGGAACAGCTCAGGCCGTATATAAAGGCAGATATCCATAAAATGCAATATTATTCAGCCTGTAAAAGAAGGAAATTCTAACACATGCTACAACATAGATGAACCTTGAAAATGTTCTGGAAATAGATAGTGGTGATGATGAAGTACAGTGTAAATGTACTATTAAGTACCATTAGGCACTGAATTCTACACTCAAAATGGTCAAAGTGATACATTTTTATGTTATGTATATTTTACGACAAAAAAATACAGGGGTGCAGGAGTGAGCCTAGAGGTCTGGAAAGAAGGTTGGAATAACTAGAGAAGGAGGGAGCAAAGGAAACATTCGGGGGGGCCTGATTATGAAGAGCCTTGAGTTTTAATTTTATTTGCTAACTTTTGCTATTGAGCTGACAAGGAACATAAATCCAGCCATCATTTAAAAATGTATTCAACAGGGCTTCCCTGGTGGCTCAGTGGTTGAGAGTCCGCCTGCCTATGCAGGGGACACGGGTTCGCACCCTGGTCCGGGAAGATCGCACATGCCGCGGAGCGGCTGGACCCGTGAGCCATGGCCGCTGAGCCTGCGCGTCCGGAGCCTGTGCTCCGCAACGGAAGAGGCCCGCGTACGGCAAAAAAAAAAAAAAAATGTATTCAACACTCCTGTGCAGGATCAAGCAGATGCCTGGAGCCAGAGTGAAGAGTTAGAATGTTGTCAGAACAATGCACATTTGAAGTCAGGTGGGTTTAAGGAAGGAAAGAGAAAAAAAGAAATGGCTCCAAAGGGAAACTTGAACAGTCTGGGGGGGGGGGGGGAGCTGCCTGAATGTGGGTCTTCCAAAAAGAGAGGCTTTAAAAACGACATATTTCAAAACCTGTGCAAATGGGAGGGTGACCAGAGCTGGAGAAATTGGGGGCAGGGCTGCAGAGGATGACTTTGGTTTTGTTTGGACTGAATTTGAGATGAGGAGACGTTATGTTTAAATGGTCTTACAGGGAGTTGAAAAAGCCAAAAGCTCAAGAGATAGAGGAGATGAAAATACAGGAGTAAGTTGAAGAAAGAGGACAACTAAATGCCCAGGATGGACTTTATTTCTTAATCTTAGGGAAACCTTAAACTTAGGACAGTGGTTCTCAACTGGGGGAAATTTCACCCCCCAGAGGGCATTTGATAATGTCTGGAGACATTTCCTGTTGTCACAACTGCAGGGAAGTGGAGTCAGTTCTGGCATCTAATGGTAGCACTGAGGATGCACTAAATATCCCGTAATGCGTAAGACATCTCCCCCACGGCAAAGAAATATCTAGTCCAAAATGTCAATAGTGCCGAGGTTGAGGAAACCTGATTTAGGGGCAAAAAGAGTTGAAACTTTGAAAAAAAATGTCCAAGTGATAGAGAGATAGGATAACTCCTTTAATTAGAAGATCCAAATTATGGAAGCTCACAGAGGAGAAACTTTCAAGCAAGGAGTGGTCAGCATTTGCCAATACTGCTGACCCTGACCTCAGGCACCGGTGGCCTTAGAGAGAGCAACAACTCTTCTAGCATCTGCATGAGAAGTGGGGACACAGGGCAAACAGCAGCCCCCAAGATTGGAGAGACATAGAAATGAATGCGGGGAGTCATGGCTTCCCGGAAAAGAGGATCCAAAGTGGAAACCACTGCAGGAACCAGGACGGGGCGAGGAAAACCTGAACTGTAATTGGCAAACAGCTGGAGGCTTAGTGTGGACAACTCTGAGGGTTAAAAACTCCAGGGGACCCAGTCCCGGGGGAGCTCCCCCCCCCCCCCAGTTTTGTGAGATTTACCTCCAGGAGCGTGACTAGACTCTCACAATAAATATCAGAGAAAAATCCCCTTGTGCTTCCGGAAAGAGAAGGAGAAAAGGAACCTTTTTTTTTATTGAAGTATAGTTGACTTACAATGTTCTGTTACTTTCTGGTGTACAGCAAAGTGATTCAGGTCTTTTTCAGATTCTTTTCCATTATAGTTTATAACAAGATATTGAATATAGTTCCCTGTGCTATACAGTACGTCCTTGTTATTTATCTATTTTATAGATAGTAGTTTGTATCTGCTAACCCTAAACCCCTAATTTATCCCTCTCCCCTCCTCTTCCCCTTTGGTAACCGTAAGTTCTTCTGTGTCTGTGAGTCTGTTTCTGTTTTGTAAGTAAGTTCATATGTATCATCTTTTTTAGATTCCACATATAAAAGTGATGTCATATGATATCTGTCTTTCTCTGACTTACTTCACTTAGTATGAGAATCTCTAGGTGAAAAGGGACCATTTTTAAATACTCCAGAGCACTCTGTTCTTACAAGTCCTTCTCTCAGGGGAAACTAGTTAACCAGAGCCTAACATGCTGGCGTATTATCAGAGCCTAACTGACCTGGGTGAAGAGAAATACCCAACTCCAGCTTTCTCTAGCCTTCCATGTGAGAGAAGGGAAGTACTCAACTCCAGCCCACTCTAGCCATTCTCACCCACCTAAGCAAGGAGGGAAAAAAAAAAATTAAACACTTGCAAAATTCACAGTTCAAGGCATAGACTCACTAAGACGGAGACCTAATTATAGAATGCTTCCCCTCCCCCAACTCCTTACTACCACATTAATAAAGGCTTATTTGCAGCAGTTCCTATACCTGCTACATCATGCCTGGCTATCAAGAAAAATTTACAAGGCATTACAAAAGGTAAAAAGCACAATTTGAAGAGACAGAGCAAGTATCAGAAGCAGACATGGCAAGGATGTTGTAATTATCAGACCTGTAATTTAAAACAACTCTGATAAATATGCTAAGGACTCTAATGGATAAAGTAAACGGCATGCAAGAGCAGATGGCAATGTGAAAAGAGAGATGGAAATCCTAAAAGAAGAAGCAAAAAGATAAAACAACAACAACAACAACACTGTAACAGAAATAAAGAATGCTTTTGATGGGCTTATTTGCAGACTAAACACAGCTGAGGAAAGAATCTCTGAGCTAGAGGACGTAGCAATAGAACCCTTGAAAAAGAAAAGCAGAGAGAAAAAAAAAGCCTGAAAAAAAAAACCCAGAACAGACTATCTAAAGACTATGGGACAACTAAAACAGGAGTGGTAGACAAATAATGAGAAAAAGAATGGAATAGAAGAAATGTTTGAAACAATAATGACTGAGAATTTCCCCAAATTTATGTCAGACACCAAACCAAAGATGCATCCACTAAGGACTGAGACAGCAGAATGAAAACTGCCAAGTGGAGAATAGGGTAGCCCAAGGTATGCATTTAATAAACACTTGGTGGATGAATAAACATTTGACATGCCTGCTTTCAGACATTCATTCATTTACTGAGCATCTACTAGGTACCCTAATATCAATCTCATCAAAAATACACATCCTAGGCTCTAAGAAGCATCAGACAGTGTGCGCTGACAGGAGGTTATGTGGGAAAAGACATGGAGAGACAGCTAGCAGCCTTCTTACACAGACAATAATTGTGCTACAGTTTCTACTTTACAAAGCACCTCCACGTATACTCTCCTTTTTGATCCTCATAATGCAAATTGTACATGTCAGTACCATTCGGTGGCTCTGTCAGTGACTGCTGATTACAGTCAGAATAAGATAGAAGCTAATTGGCAGAGCTTTTGTTCATTCACACTAGAATGGATTTGCCTACCATGTGCCAGATGCTGTTCTAGGTACTGGGAGTATAAGAGTGGACCGAATATACAAACAGCTCATGCAGCTCAATATTAAAGAAACAAACACCCCAATCCAAAAATGGGCAGAAGACCTAAATAGACATTTCTCCAAAGAGGACATACAAATGGCCAAGATGCACATGAAAAGCTGCTGAACATCACTAATTATTAGAGAAATGCAAATCAAAACTACAATGAGGTATCACGTCACACCAGTTAGAATGGGCATCATCAGAAAATCTACAAACAGCAAATGCTGGAGAGGGTGTGGAGAAAAGGGAACCCTCTTGCATTGTTGGTGGGAATGTAAATTGATACAGCCACTATGGAGAACAGTATGGAGGTTCCTTAAAAAACTAAAAATAGAGTTACCATATGACCCAGCAATCCCACTACTGGGCATATACCCAGAGAAAACCATAATTCAAAAAGACACATGCACCCCAATGTTCATTGCAGCACTGTTTACAATTGCCAGGTCATGGAAGCAACCTAAATGTCCATCGACAGACGAATGGATAAAGATGTGGTACATATATACAATGGAATATTACTCAGCCATGAAAAGGAACAAAATTGGGTCATTTGTTGGATGTGGGTGGATCTAGAGACTGTCATACAGAGTGAAGTAAGTCAGAAAGAGGAAAACAAATATCGTATATTAACGCATGTATATGGAATCTAGAAAAATGGTACAGATGAACCAGTTTGCAGGGCAGAAGTTGAGACACAGATGTAGAGAACAAACATATGGACACCAAGTGGGGAAAGCCACAGGGGGTTGGGGGTGGGGGGGTGATGAATTGGGAGATTGGGATTGACATGTATACACTGATGTGTATAAAACTGATGACTAATAAGAACCTACTGTATAAAAAAGTAAATAAAACAAAATTTAAAAATTAGAAAAGAGTGGACCAAAAAAGGTCCCTGTCCTCGTGGTGCTTACCTCCAGTGGCTGACCACGTGCCTGAAGATGTGGCCTCTACCCACCTGCCCATCCTCCCCCCGCCCGACCCCCTCCCTTCTCTCCAGCCACATGGAACCACAGGCGCTTTTCTGAACATGCCTGGTAAGGAAATCCTATTCCACACATTGTCACCCGCCATCTCCTCTGTTTGGAACACTTTCCTCCCTTCCCCATCTAGCTACTTCCTTCTGGGCCATCCAGCTCAGCCAGGCCCAGGCATCACCTCTCATGGAAGCTTTGCCCATCACCCTCATTGGGTCTAGCATCCCCGCCTTTCCCCCCCACCTCACACACATGTCCATCCTGGAGGGGTTACACATGGGGAAGTTAACTTGTGATTAAAGCTCTCCCTTAAATAGATATTAGTTTCTTTCGCTGGTGGACATTAGTCATTTTTGCCACCCAGCATTTGTCCCCTCACTGATCTTCCTTGGGGACCCTTGTCCCCCGCCTCCATGAGTGCCCAGAGAGTCTGAGTCCACAAAAACTCTCGGGATGCAGGGTAGTAGAGCCTTTGCCTCGGAACTAAGCTAATCCACCCAATCCCATTCCCCAGAATGCAATGATTGATTTAGAGAAGAGAATCGGATCCAAGTTGGTCCAACTGACGTGAAGTCCAGAAGTTTTGTTGGCCCATTGTAGGGTGAGGAACTCAAAAGGGTAGTCCTCAGAGCTGCTGGCAGCCAGCTGGTGACCACAGGGGCCCGTCTGAGGAAGTGGCAGAGCTGGGAGTCAGATCCTAGCCTCAAGACTCAGGCTACTTACGTACAAAAGCCAGTTCATTTGCACCCCCCCATCCTCTGCCCCCAAGGAAGTTTGGGCTGGGTTTTCTATCCGGAAAAATTCACCCCATTATAGGAGTGAAGTAGCTACAAGGTATTATCTTTTATAGTGTATTAGAGCCAAGCCTCTGTATATGCTTCCTTCAGGGATTTTTATAGGACACCAGAAACAGAAGTTTCCAGAAGATAATCGCCCGTTTTGCTGGCAAAAGCCTAAACTTATTGACGTCTTTATCCAAAAAACTATTCTTCACTCCCCAAATTTGACTTAACTTTCCAAAGGAGCTAAGTTTTATAAGCCGTGGTTCAGAAGTTAAAATGTCAGTTAGCCTTTGAAACAGAAATGCGTCCCCTGCTGCACACACATCTTAAAGTTTTGCTTGACAGTGAGGTTTAGATTCTGGAGATGAACTAAGGCTGAAGGAAAAACTTTAGATGCCTTGGAAATTAGTGAGCTATGTAACAGGCATCTAAGAGAAACCGTGCCTGTCCACCTTACGTGAATGAGAAGGTAAATAATTTAGAGATCATCACATACACTATCAATATGACTCATGTTTTATTAATAACTCAAAGCTGATGACAACAAAATTAATCAAAAGGAAAGATAATTCATCTTCTAGCCTGTTTTTACTTTATCCAATAGGTCTTAAAAGGGTTACTGACCATTTCTCAAGGACAGAAATTTTGCTGTGACTATCACGTACACCTCCCTGCCTGCACACACTTACACACACACACACACACACACACACGCACACAGCACTGGACTGCAGTGGTTAGCTGCCTGGCTTTGGAGCCACGTAAACACTTCCTCTTGTGTCTTGGGCAAGTAACTATTCCCTCTACCGCTCAATTTTCCCTTCTGCAAAACTTCCTATGTTGTAAGAAGGACTAAATAAAACAATCAACGTGAAATACATGCTCTAGGGCATAATATGAACAATAACAGCTAAAATTGCATTCTAGGCACTAAAGCACTTTACAAATGTCAGGTCATTTAGCAGAGATAACAACCTGTACTCCAGGAAGATGCTAATACTACCCTCATTGTGCTAATGAAGAACCCAAGGCTCACAAATCCCACAGCTACTGAGGAGCAAGGTTCAACTGCCGCATAACCCTTCATAAGAAGTGACGCATGGTAGCTGTCACGATTGTGCTTGCTTTCAACAGGATGCCTACAGGAGAAGGCTTTAATTTTAAGATTTTATTTTGAAGGGTTCTAACTATGTAACTTTTTTGGGGGTACAATTTGACAGTGATGCAAGATGCTTAACAATTAAGTCAATAGGACGGCATACTTAACATCCCCAACCGTAATTACAGCTTCAGCTTCCTTAGGTGCAGATGGAAAGCACTAATGATATTTCTGGACCCAAAGAGTGGGCAAAGTATTTGTGTATAGTTGAGTAGCGTGATGAAAGGAAAATCTGAGAAGTCGGGTGCTGCCTGATTCTACTGAAAACTACTTGTGCAAGTTACCAGCTCACAGCGTCTGAACTTCCTTATCTGTCAGGGGAAGGGATTTATTAAATCAATGCCTCTCAACCACGTTACATCCAAGGAGCTTTTAAAACAATTACCCAAGCCAGTGCGCCCCCAAGATTCTAATCTACCTGAGCTGGGGTGCAGCCACGGCATGGGAACGTTTGAAAACTCCCCAGAGATTTTGGTGTGCAACCCAGGTTGAGAACCACGACATTAAATCATCTCTTGGATGTCACATCACACAGTTATATGTGCATCTGAAGATCATAGAGACCAAACAGAAATACCTGAAGTAGAATCTTGTTGCCGTCATAGTCCTGTGTTTGCCACCGGGTGTGGCTGATGGGGACACACGGATGGGGCAGAAGAGGTACTAACTGGCCAATCTCTTGAACCTTGAACTGTAACACTGAAGCCTCTTTGGGGTCCACCGACACCCCAGGGGGCAGCTGCTTCAGTGAGAGCTGCAGGGCAAAGCTCTCGGTGGAGTAGAGCGCGAAGAAACAGAAGCTGCTCTTCTGCAAGGTGGCTTCCCTCTGCAGGATCATCTCGTAGAGCCTGATGGCATCCTCGTAGTTACCAAAACTGCAGTAGAGCGTCACTCTCAGGATCTCGGTGCCGCAGTGCACCTGCCTCACGCCCCAGACGGGCATCTGGTTGTCCAGACTATAGAATTCCTGATTGGCAAGAATATAGGGGCACGGTCTTCCCTGTGCATTCTGGGTGGGGTAGCACTGCCACGGCCAATGCTGTAGGGAGTTGAGGACGCGAAACAGCCGCTCCTCTCCGAGGCTTTCGTGCAGGAAGAGCAGAACAGACATCCCCGGGAAGCGGGACCGCTTGGAGTGGCATTTGTCATAGTATTTCACTGGACTGACCCGCTCAGACACCAGAAAGACACGGATCTCTGGGCAAATGCAGTCCAGGAGCTGGTCCAGGGTTTGCTGCAGAAGTGAGCCATGCCCGGAGTTGGCCAGGAGGTGGACAGTCATGGCCGGAGGCTCCCGTGTCTCGTCCATCATGGGGGCCGAGGATGACAAAGGATGCACGCGAGCAGGGCCCACTGGTTCAGCTTCTGAAATGAATGGAGGGATTCCCACGTGCAGCCTTCAGCCCACCAGGAAGGCTTCAGGATTTCAGAGTCGCGCTCTTACCCTGTGCTGCTGGTCGCCGCTGGCCACACTCTGAGAGAATCTCTGCAAATCAGGCACAACAGCTTCCAGGACACACCACAGCGGCAGGGTTGATGTCACCCAGCCGGTGCATAATGTAACCGCGTGTGTGGGGCTGCGTTGGGAGCTCCCAGGGTTTCTGTTTGACCTAAAAAACCTATAATCCTGAGAAACACCGGAGTGGGTGGTTCTTACAGACACTCAGTAAAGGAAATGACCAGGCAAAAAGGAACATGAGTCGGCTCTGTGAGGCTGATAGCAATCTGTTTAGTTGAAAAGACAACCATTTTATGGACCCACAATGGGCTCTGATTTCCTCCTTACCTCCCTCCCTGTTTATAGTAAGCCACCTGAATACAATGACTGCTTTAAAACAATTCTCAAAACTTGTCTCTTTGCCAGGAATTTTTCCCCTTTGTCTTTTTATTTTATTTTTGAACAGTTGATGCCAAGGCATTGAAGAGAAGTTACTTTATCTAAATA
The DNA here is from genome assembly GCF_949987515.2 of Delphinus delphis. NCBI lineage: Eukaryota > Metazoa > Chordata > Mammalia > Artiodactyla > Delphinidae > Delphinus > Delphinus delphis. The sequence goes on along the minus strand of NC_082689.1, from coordinate 14,029,674 downwards.
ATTTTGACTGTTCACCGAAAATGCTTCGCTCTGCTGCAGAGTCTGAGTGTACTCAAAAGACATTGATTCACGCCAAACCTTTAGAAAGAGTGAGAGCTTTCCAACGTCAATAATAATCATTGTTCATGTCTATTGAAGATTTACTACGTGCCCATCATAAACTGTTCCAGAGCTTTACATAAACTGGTTTAATCCTCCAGCAAATCTATGAAGAGACTATTATCCCCAAATGACTGAGGAAGAAACTGAGGCACAGAAAAGCTAAGTAACTTGCCAAGATCTTGCAGTGAAAAAGTGACCGAGGGAAGATTTGGACCCAGGAACTGAGTGGTGTCCCTGTGAACCACAGAGGAGGTGCCTCTCTGGGACCCGGATGTCCCAGACTGGATTTTTCTTCCTAAGTATAAGGAAAGGATATCCAAGCAGGCTCTTGTTGAGGACACACATTTCCCAGAGATCGTGTGTGCTGTTGAATCTTAAACTGGATAATCTTCGGAAAGAATACCCAAGCTCTAAACATAACACTCACCCTAATGTGTTCTATATATCCATTTAAAAATCATTTGCTACTCTGATAGCTCTGCTTCTAAAAATGTGGACAAGCACATTTTTCTAAACATAATTCATAACATAAGCAATTTATTAATGCTTGTAGTAGAACATGGTGTGACTTGATGTTTTATGAATTAAAAGGCACTTTTGTGAAGAAAAATATAGTTTACTCTAACTTTATTTTATATATGTTGATTGCTTGAGTAGTAAAAGAACCAAATTTAACATCAAATATTGTTATCCGTGGAAGGGAATCATTTCTATTCGGATTTCCTTTCTAAATCTAACCTACACTTCTAATCATTTGCGTTTCATAAGTCCTATACCTTTGCATTGGAAAAACCTATAAATATAGTTTATTACAGATAAGTTGTTTTTTAATTACCACCAGTGATTCAATAATTAAATTCATTTTGCTTCAACTTTCCTAGCATCATTCAAGTTTTTTTTTTTTAATGGCATTATAGTTCTGAAGCTTTTTAAAAAATTTGATATAGGTTACGCACTGGCGTTTGAAAGGCAATAACTTTTTCATCCCCCAGTATGACTCCCCTCACCTCTCCCCTGTCCATCCACACATGGAGATGACTCGGGCATTTGAGACTTTAGACACAGTTTTTGAAAACAGTCTTTGCAATTCTGGAAATAGCTGTAAAGATTGAGGAGAAAAATTATACCCCTGAGACAAAGATATTAACTCGCAACATTGTGTAGAAGGCAAGTGCTTATGCCCTCATATAGAAAAGGTTTTGCTCTTTTTGATGTTGTTGTAAATCTTCCATCCAGTGCGAAAACATTCTTTTTCCTTGTGAGGTTGTCAATTCTGTGAGGACCGAAAAGATTTCGTTAATCTGTTGGCTGTCTAAGTGCCAAGAAACAGGGGCATGGGACAGGGGGGCACAACCACACCCCTTTCTGACTGACTGCCTCTGCAGTTATTTCTCCAAGAACCTGAAATATTGACCTCCCAACCTCATCTCCAGTGACGGCCTCCGTTCCTCACAGACCCCTCCACCCACGGCAACGGCCACATCCTCAGCTGGGCTCCACGGCGCTCTGCATTTTTGCACACTGCCTCTGTTGAAAGCACAGATGAATATATTAGGAGAAGTCATCAGCTTTGCCGCCCAGTACCTGGACAGCTGACACTCGATTCTTTACCTTGTTTTTTCCCTGAAACTTGGCAAAAGATGCCCAGGTATCTGTCAGTCACCAACTCCTGGACAGTCCCCAACTGGTCAACTCCTCACAGCAAAGTGGAGAAGCTGGTGACAGGAAGCACCGGGAAATCTAAGAAATCAGCTAGTTAGGAGGATTTGTTGGAACCTGCGGACATTCTTCAGGATTTTTCCCTGCGGCAAATCTCAGAAATGTACGGGGATACATTCAAACCCTGAGATCCTACCCACACCCCAAGAAAACTTTGAGAAAGAGTTTCTTTCCCTCTTTATAAAATGTGTTTATTTACCCCACATGCTGAGAGCCAGCCACTGTGCCCGGCGCAGAGGAGAGATAATCACCAAGTCTCGCTTTGGAAGAGCACCTTCAATTATGTCATCAGGGATCAAGGTCACTGCAGGATACCACGGAAACCCCTAGGAGGAGCCACCAACCTAGGTGAGAGGGCCAAGGAAGCCCAAGGAAAGGAGATGCTATTTGAAGTTCTGGAAGGTGAGAAGAAAGGAGTCAGGCAGGTAAGGAGACTGGATGTGGGGAAGAAGGAGGGATTCCAGGGACAGGAAGCTGATGGGGACAAAGTACCCCCCTTGTCCCCATCAGGACAAGAGTGAGGGCCCTGGGACCCACAGGCTGAACTCAAGGTGGCTGCCGGGTGGGAACAAAGAAGGGGGTAAAAAGCTGGAAAGGCAGCCAGGCTTCTCAGGTCACCGTAAAGGCTCTGGATTTTCTTCTACCAGGAACAGAACCCCAAAAGAGTTGACTTGAAAAAGGACCCAGCGATGGGTCCAAGGATCCTCCCAGCATGGTGCTTACAGGTGAGGCTGTCGGCCATCAAATAGGAAACGCTGGAGGAAGGAAGCTGCTGGGAGTGAGGTTGAGGGGTGCGGTTTGGACACGGTGAGTGTCGACGCCTGCAGGTCATCCAAGTCGAGATGGCAGGTAGTCATTTAAAATGGAACTTAGAGGAGAGCCACAGACCAGAGAATATGGGCGGGGAACCATTGGTCTTTGGGTAACCGTGGGACTTCACATGATGATCCAGCTGGAGAATACACAACGAGGATAGGAAAGGCGAGAAGAGGATGGGACTCCGGAGTGCCCAGATCAAGGGACATGCGGCATGTAAGCGGCATCCAGAGAGAATTGAAGAGTGGGCGTGTCATCCAAACCCAGCGTGGGTGTCTGTGCCTTGGGTTACGAGGATTTCAGGAGGTGGCTTGGCTGGGCAGACCACGATGCTCAGTGTCAAAGAACAGCATTTGTGACTCACTCGACCTTCTCAGTGGAGGAAACTCAAAAGAAGCACCAAGCAGACCTCAGAGCCATTCAATCCTGTTTTCCTCGTTCCCAGAACAACCTTAATTCTGATTCTTTGTCTGATACCTGGTTGCTAACCAGGAGCTAGACATTCAGAACCTGGGCAGGAGCTGGAGAAAAGGTGCCGGGAAGGGATCATATCTTGCTTACTTTTAAACCCCCGATAGCAGCCTACAACCCCAGACCTGCAGAGTAGGCACAAGGTGGATCTGCAGCGAAGGAGGAATCTTGGCATTTCCTAAAGGATAAGCGTCGCCGGGAAGCAAAGGGACTTTCCCAGCATCACATAGCTGGTTAGTGGCAGAGCCTGGGTTTCTGGTTTTTAAACCATGCTTCCCCACCACTCCTAAGAGAAGCTGTGCACAGCAGCTGCAGCTATTCAGGTCAGAGCCATTCAAGTTCAGGACATGTGCCAGCATATAAAAAAGAAAAAGGGAGAAATGAGGGGCGGGCATTAGCACATTGTTTGTGTCCCGTGCCCTAAGCACATCTGGTTAACGTGTTTCCCCATCCTCAGCATTCCCGCTCTGATGCCATTTATATACTCAGCTTTCACCATCTGGCCAGCCCTTCTTCCAACACACACACACACACACACACACACACACACACACACACGCACGCGCGCGCGCGCGCGCGCGCGCGCACATACACACGCCTCTACCCTGGGGTCATAACTTCTGGCTTCTCAAGGGAGTTCTGGCAGAAACAGCAGCAGGCAGACCATGGAGACCTATGACTCCTGTCCCCTCGGGCTCCTCCTAGGGCAGAGGTGGCAGGAAGTGGCCACAGGAGTTCCTTCTCCAGGCTGCTGTGGCTCTTAGCTGAAAGCTTCTCTCCTAGCTCCCCAGAGAGCCCCTGCCCAACCCCAAACAATGCTATCAGCTTCCTATTAAATTGCCATCTGTTTCCCTTTTCCCAGGACAATGCAGCCCAGCAGCACAGCCTGTGAGCTGATACTCTGCAGTTTTCACAGGTGCAACAAAGAAGGCGTGTTTCCTCCTCCGTCTTTATGGCGGCCTTCGTTTCTCACATTGTTTCCAATGCTCTGACCAGTTATAGTTACCAGCTGAACCACTCAGTAGCTGTTGTCGACAGCACTAAAATCGCACAACGTACAAGTTGTGAGTAAAGTTTTATTCGGGACCTTACTGAGGACTATTGCCCAGGAGACAGACTCTCAGGTAGCTTTGAGGAACTACACTGAAGAGGTAAGGCAGGAGCCAGGATGTAGATGAACCTTTTTGCTGGGAAAAACACGTAGTCAAGCGTAAAATGATGACTGCTAGTCACAAAGAACAGACGTTTCCAGTTACTGTTGTTAGTGCTTTTCTATGTATGGGAAGATGCAAGAATCTAGGGTCATTGAAATTTTTCCTTAGATAGATATCTTATCTAGGGGCCAGTATATCCAAAGCACAGAATGCATCCTGTTTTTCTCCATCCTGAATTCGCCTCAGGGTGCAATGACTGAAGTGGCTAATGGCTTGATCCTTGTAGAACTGGAATAGTGGGCAACATTTTTTTCTTTGCACTGTGTAAGAAGGCAGAGAAGTAGAATGGAACAAGCTGTGAACCAAGGATGTGAGCCACTCCACCTGGCTCTGCTGCCCACCCAGCGAGGACCTGAGATTCCTAATACCTCCGGTTTGGTTTCATTATCCATTGAAGATAAAAATAGCAATGGTAATAATTGACCTGACTCTCTCCACGGAATGGATCAAGTGAACTTAAAATACCCCGGAGGGCCTTCCAAGCTCTCAAGTGCTCTGCTAGTAGAATCATCTCAACATGAAATATTTTATATTTAATATTGTTTTAACTCCCCAAATAATATCCAGCAAATGGGTATTATAGGATATTGCAAATGGATATCTAGCAAAAGGAATGGATAAATAAATTAGCGTACGTTATTTTCATGGAATACTATGCAGCTTTAAAAAATAATGAAAGAACTTGGGAGAGGTAGATTGGCGCCGTCTAGTACGGTTGAAGATCTACATACCCTACACTTCAGCATTTCCCCTCCCAGGTATAACCTGTGGAGAAATTCTCTCACATATGCACAAAAGCAGGCAAATTCAAGAATGTTTTATAGCTGCATTGATTGAAATACTAAAAAAAGTAGTGGGGGAGAGGGAACCAACTAAATGCACACTAATAGAAGAATAGGTAACTATTTATATCACATTCTTGCAGTGGAATATGCTACATCAAGGGAAGTGAGTGAACCTGAACTACCCACTTTAGTTTGAATGAATCTCACAAACATAAATTTGAGTGAAAAAAGTAAGTTGCAGAAAACACATATAGAATTATACCATTAATATAAAATTTGGAAATAGGCAAAGACTCTCCAATGGTTATAGATATAAACCTAGTTAGGTGAAGAGTAAAGAAATGCATGGGAATGAGAAACACAAAATTCAAGATAGCAAGGTGGGGGATCTGTTCAATGTATTGATAATCTTTATTTATCAAGCTGGGTAGTGGGTACAGGTGTGCTCATTGTATTGTTCTAGACCTTTCTGAAGTATTTCATAATCATTTTAATGAGGGAGCTCTATTATGTACCGACCTAGAAAGATAGCTCCAGTATCATATAAAACAAAACAAAAGCATATGTTGCATAAGATTCTATTTTCCTATAAGAACTATATATATGCATATGTGTATGTGTGTATGATTGGTAAACACAGGAAAAACATCTAGAAGGATATACACCAAGTTTGTATAAGAGTGTCAATAGAGGACACTTCTGGGAGATGAGATTATAAGGTAAAGGAGCATTTCTTTCCTTACTTCATTTCTTCATGCATTTCTATACTACTCCTATTTATTACAAATACCATGTATTATTTTTGGAATGAAATAATAAATAATACATGAACTACAGCCTTCTAATCCATTCTTTCAACAAATGTTTACCAAGCACCTATCATGTAATTCAGGGCTAGAAGCTGGGGATACAAAAGATTAACAAAAATTAATACTGCCCTGGATCTCATGGAGCTTATATTCTGGTGGAGAGACAGACATTGATCAAATAATCACTCAGTGAGATGTACAATGGTACCTCAAATGAGTGGTGTAGAATATTTGCTCTGTTTGGGGAGCTCAAACAGGCCATCTCAGGAGAAGGAAGCTGCGATCTTGAAAAGGAACAGCCATTACCTGGGAGAAGTGGGAACGATATTCTAAGACAAGGACTGGCACGTGCAAAGACCCTGTGGTAGGCAGGAGCATGGTGGCATGAAGGACTGGCTCATGTAGCTGGTGGTGCCATGTGCTAAGATACGAAATTCTGCAGGAAGAGCAGGTTTAGCTGGGTGTGGCTGGGAAGTTTTGATTATGAGTTCCAGAAAAATGTCATATGATTCAAAACGTTCCTAGCAACCCAGGAAAGAAGAAAGTCCAGACAATCGTTGGACAAATAATAATAACTCTAATACTTATTGAACACTTACTGTGTGCCAGGCACTGTTCTAAACATTGGATCTATTAACTAGTTTAATCCTCACAACAACCTTATGAGGTAGGTTCTATGATTATGCCCATTTTACAGATGAGAAAACTGAGAAACAGATGGAAAAACACAAGAGCATAGACGTTTTAGTCATATGATATCTGAATATGTAAAGCCAAAACAACTTTTAATTATTTGGTGTCTTCGTTTTCTGTTACAATAGTAATAATTTTCCAGAAAATTTTGGGTTCACTGAACTAGGGAAAATAGCTATGTGCTCTTGGAGGGCTGAGATCACATCTATACAACCTTCCATTGTGTCACTGTCACAAAACCTGACACCTGTGAGCACTTCATAAACATTTGCTGCAGAAAGCTGTTAGCTGTTAGCTGAATATATGTGGCAAATTTTCCACTTGATACATGCACATGATTTCTATTCCCCAAATGGAAAAATGCTACCTATTTGTCAACACTTTGCGTTATAGGTAAACTATAATTAATAAGCAATAGCAATCTTTGTCATTAGAAGCTTAAGAAACAACCCAAAAGAAACAAAGTAATACAACAACAAAACCCTGCCAGTCTTTGCAAAAGGAGACATAAATGTTATAAACTCTCACCTGCGTTTTAGACAAGTACCTTTCCAACACAAGGACTTACATTCATGAAGTGACACATCTGTAAATTAGTAAGGATGACGCCAACTGACTTTGAACCATAAACAGCTTTTAAACATTTTCCTAACATATAATGCACACCTTGAAAAATAAGCTAGAAGGGGGCATATAACACCACGCCTCAAATTCTGCCACAGATGGGGCTCCATCCAAAGGTCTGGCCTTCATTACCACATAGATCACACACAGAGATGGATATTCTCAGGGCAAGAAACATCGCTTCCCATGCCAACCTTTAAACCATGAAAGCTCGCTCACCACGAAGCCGACAAGTCAATCAGACCGAAACCAACCTGCCTGGACCGGTCGGTCGGCCCTGCAGAGCTCGGGGCTTTGCTGTGCTCTGTCAGCTGTTCTTACACTCCCAATGCGCCTCAGTTCCCACTTTATATTTATATCCCAGCTGCTGCCAAAGGCCACGGCTGTGCCAACCAGACAGCAAAAATAGAAGAGATGGGGAAATAGCCGTACACATTAATAACCAATCGGTTGTTAAACCACGAAGCAGGAATTTGGGTCTATTCAACTTCATAAAAGAACTTTTGTAAGACACAAATTGAAGTTGCGGTTTCTATGGCTACCTGATACAAATATCTTGTGGCTGGATTTTTCTCCCAATATGAATCATTCTGAAAAGGTTTCTAAATGTGTCTGTGGTATCTATTCTGTAGCATAACACACGAGAAAAATGAGAACGGCTCTTGAATTACATGCAATCTAAGTATAAACAATAATATTGCTCAAGTACACAACTTAAAAAGTTGAGTTGCAACACGGGGAAGAGAACTGGTCTGAGGCTGGGGAAGACCTGGGTTGGAATCCTTGCTCTGTTGTGCGCAAAATTGTTTCTTTGTTGATTCCCCAAACAGGCCGGCTCTCTCATTGGTCACTGTGGGGATTAGTGAGAAAATGAGCCTTCATGTGCCTGGCACAAGGTCGATGCCCAATAATGCATTTTTTTTTAGCTCAGACACCGTGTACGCTGCATTATCAGTTGGGACTATTCAGTCCCGGCATATTTACTAGCTCCATATTGTTTTAATGCAACCAATTCTAGGCAACCCCATGATAACACACATTTTAACATAAATATATTAGGTTCACTGCTCTTAATTAAACAGGTGAGTAGTTTCCATATGTAGGAAACCTACAGTGTGAAAAACTAGACAAGAGATGACCTGTTTAGTAATAAACACGTCATACCTGACCTGCAAAGTCATACCTGAAAGTAAGAACGGGACCTCTTGACTCATGGCTCCTAAACCATTACAGAGGCTCCCAACACACTCAGAGGCAAGTGCCTGTTGGAAGAGGTTATTTATGGGAGGAAGGGAGAGATGAAATGGGAAAATTAAAGTTACTATTCACGTGATGAGTTCATCGAGCTCAACAGCTAGATGGGAGCTTAGAAGTCTGGTGCAAACTCCTGATTTTTAGATTGAGAATATAAGACTAAGGAAAATGGGTGGGTTCCTTGGATCTCCCAGTTTAATATGGTTCAGCTGGAACTAGAACACAAGCCAAAGGATGCACTTTGGTCCACAGGTGTAAGAAACGATAACTTCTAACCCATACTAATAAAAGAGTGGGTACCATTTTCTAAATACTTCCTGTAGGAGTCATTTTTTAAGTGGCAATTTCCTTTCATTGTGAATAAAGGACCCTTTCCCCACATCCCTAGTACATGTGCACTGTAAGGTTTAAGATTAACAGTTACTGGAGGGAATACTAGTACCAACTGCTATTCTGTCACGGGGGTTTTCTTTTCCATATGAGAAAAGGATAGAGAAGAATGTAAGATGTAACCAAATAAAAGGGAAGATCAGTAAACATCTTTCCATTTAATATAGTCTCCTTACCAGGGAGATACTTTATAGAGCTGGTAGGGGATTGCATACCTTCCAAAAAGCAACCCACGGGTAAAGGATGTTGGCTGTCTGAAAACTGACTTGAGAATCAAAAGGGGTAGAAGAAAACCACAGTGGGCATTCACAGTACCTGGGCACCAAATCAGTGACTAGCCGCCATGGACTCAGAGTTTCATGGAACCGAACCACAGGGATTCTGCCATAGAACTGCTAGTCAAATCCAAGTCAACGTCAGGGTTTGTTTTTGTTTTGGTTTTTGCTTCCTTTGCTCTTGAGGGGGAATAGCAGTAAACCCCAGATCAAAAATATCAATCCTGGAATGAAGACATCTGGTTTCATTAAGTTAGCCTTGTGGTTGCCTTCTTGCTTAGTAATTAATAAAACGAGACCAATTGTTACTAAATAGCTGATTAAAAGAAACTTAAGGGACATAACCAGATGCAATGCGTGGACCTTGACTGGTTTAAATAAACCAATGGTAAATGACATTTAGGGACAAGTGGGCAAATTTGGGGGAAAGAAGATGAATATTAGATACAGCTGAGGAATTACTATTAATTTTGTTAGGTCTCGTGGTGAGGTAGGGAAATGTCCTTACTTTTTGGAGATGCATAGTCCATATTTAAGGGGGAGATGTCATGATACTACAAGAACTTTAAAATATTCAAGTAAAAGTAATAGATGAAATAAATCAGCTAGTTTCTACTGTACTCATTGCCCGCCCAAGACAAAAAGACCTTGAGATTCCCGTAGAGGAGAAGAATAACCATCCTTTAGACAATCCTTTGAATTGGTTTATCATGTCCATCTATTTCTATTTAGTACTGCGGAAGCTGTATTTCTTTTAAATTCCTTAAAAGAAACGAAGCATTTTACATTTGAGTGTTAGTTAAGATCCTCTAAAAGGAAGATTACTAACTTTATAAACATAAAATTTTATGGCGGTTTTTTTTTTTTAAATTTTTTTGGCTACGTTGTGTCTTCGTTGCTGTGCATGGGCTTTCTCTAGTTGCGGTGAGCAGTGGCTACTCTTCGTTGCAGTGCACAGGCTTCTCATTGTGGTGGCTTCTCTTGTTGCAGAGCATGGGCTCTAGGCACACGGCCTTCAGTAGTTGCGGCACGTGGGGTCAGTAGTTGCGGCATGCAGGCTCTAGGGCACAGGTTCAGTAGTTGTGGCACACGGGCTTAGTTGCTCCGAGGCAGGTGGGATCTTCCTGGACCAGGGATTGAACCTGTGTCCCCTGCATTGGCAGGCAGATTCTTAACCATTCTCGCCCTGGACCATCCTCTCCCCTTGACCCAGCTCCTCTCATGATGAATAGCCCCAAGCTGAGATAGCTGGTGAGGGTGAGACTTCTCTGTTGGCACCAATGAAATTGTTTTTCTGATCTTCAGGGGATCATGCCTTCATTAGCACCACATTCTTACCAAAAGAGCTAGCATCACAACACCTTGCTGTACCATCTCTATTAATTTTATCTATTTGCTGTTGCAGAGAAAGACTCAGAAACTGCTTGAAAAGATTACTATAAATAGCCTAGTCATTGTATCAACAAACATGCTGAAAAAAACCTCTCAAATAATTGTCCATTTGCCTAGTAATTAGTTAACACCCTAGCATTCCTTCAAAGGAAAGCATGACACATGCACAGTGATTCGTACCTCTGTTAGCCACGTAAGCTCTGGAACAACAGGAAATACAGAGTTAGAGGAATTTAACTTCACTAGAACTGCTGCTTTGAAGACAGGAATATTTATGCCAAGTTTGTTGTTCTGGGGTTACTGGGACTCCTCATCAGTCACCATGTAGGCTCTTAAGAAGTGTGAGCAGAGGGCTTCCCTGGTGGCGCAGTGGTTGAAAGTCCGCCTGTCGATGCAGGGGACACGGGTTCGTGCCCCGGTCCGGGAAGATCCCACATGCCGCGGAGCGGCTGGGCCCGTGAGCCATGGCCGCTGAGCCTGCGCGTCTGGAGTCTGCGTGTCTGGAGCCTGTGCTCCTCAACGGGAGAGGCCACAACAGTGAAAGGCGCGTGTACCGCCGAAAAAAAAAAAAAAAAAGGAGTAGAAGTCTGAGCAGAAACCTACCTGGATATATTGGATTCCCTGGTCTACAGAATATATAATTCTACATCAGCGCTCTCTCTGTGTACACATACACGCACACACACACACAAAGACGTTGTTTACTTGTTGGTAATCACCACAATCAAAACTGTGAAAAAATCCTCACTGTGTTCGGTCAACACAATTTTGGAACTTAGTACTTGAGACACAGATGGAAGAGCCAAAAATACTCATTTTACCCGGAGCAGTCATGTTTTACCTCATTAAGAAGAAAAATAACTAATTTCCAAGAAACTCATCAGGGTCAGCCTATTGTCACTGCCGTTGTTCATTTTCCTTCAGGTTCAAAAAAGTTTTCTCTTAAAGGTCAAACGCTCTCTTCCAAAGATGTTTACCCAATGGCCCAAATCTGACAGGAGGCACAGCTGTGAATGGTTTGGTGGAATTCAAAGGCTTGAAATCCTGTTTTCATTCTCGGCACACTAGATTTTCTAGGTCTTTTGACACTGCTTCCTTTCAACTCTTTTAATCATGCCCAAAATTCTTCAGGCACCACGGACCCGCTGAAATACAGGTATCTATTCAAACATTGTAACTTTTCACTGATGCAAAGGAATGCTCTGGGAATTTAAACTAACCCACTTCCTCCACTTTTCTCTCCAACTTAAAGCTCAGGAAACCAGACCCGAATACTAACATTTCTCCCCTAAAATAATGAGGAGGTAAATGTGCAGGAGAGTCAGGATAATACTGGCTGGGGTGTCCACGCACTGAGATCATTTCTCATGCAAGACCACCCCAGTGTGAGGCCTTCTGGTACCTGAGTAATAGAAGGATGCAACATGGGCCTGGGTCCTATCAGTTTAAGTTTAGAATAAAGTAACATGCCCCAGTGGCTCTGTAATAAAGGAGTAACAAGCGGAAAACATTTTTTTGGGAAAACAACCTGGCCGTATATTATCAAGAGCTTTAAAAATGTGAATTTGACCCGGTAATCCTCCTTCTAAAAACCTATTCTAAGCCAATATTAGAAACTCTGACAAACATTTGTGGACAGAGATATTCACCACATTGCAAATCTATGAAAGTGGAAAAAAATAGCCTAAATTTTGAGTTGGATAATATAAATTGCAGTGCACCACACGATAGGAGCAAAGTGAAGTAAATCAGGGCATTATCATTTGAAAAGCTTTTTTCAAAAAGTATCTACTGATGTAACACTGCTTATGTTAATGTTAAAATTTTAAAGCCAGGGTATAATATTTCATGTATAGTATGTTTCTAATTTGGGTAAAGAAATATTCATAGAAAGAACTGGAAGAAAATGTAAGTGTGATCAATGGCGATCAGCTTTACAGATTCTTTTACATGCGTTCATTCATTTGTACACACGCATGGTTCTATGCAATTTTATCCCACATGTAGATTCTAGTGAAGAATTTCAAATAAGCAATATAATCTGTTGTAGGTTTTTGGCAGTAACCGCTGAGGAGAATGGGTGGGGTCAGAAGACCAGTTAGGAGGCCGCTACAGGGCAGTGATGGAGACAGCAGAGGTGAGAAAAACCCATGGGATTATCTGGGAGGTAGAAGAGGTGGGGGCCAGCAAGGCTTGGAGTAAACTGGATAAGGAGGATGAGGGAGGGGGAATGAAACAGTCCAGGTTTCTGGCTTGAACAGCTGGGCACACAGTGATGTCATTTCCCAGGAGGACAGTGTCTGGTCAAGGAGCAGGTTGGGTCTAGGCTGTGAGTTTGAGATGCAAGTGGGAGGGGTTTGGGTGGAAGACACACATTTGAGAGTCAGCAGCATATCGATGGTATTTAAAGCCGTTAAAAGCTGTAAGTGAAATCTGACTATTTTTGACTATCTTACTTGTTCTAATAAAATAAAATAATTTTACTTAAAAGAAGAAGCCCCTCCCTGGTGGCACAGTGGTTAATAATCTGCCTGCCAATGCAGGGGACACGGGCTCGCGTCCTGGTCCGGGAGATCCCACATGCCGCAGAGCAACCGAGTCTATGCACCACAACTACTGAGTCTGCGCTCTAGAGCCCGCGAGCCACAACTACTGAGCCTGTGTGCCGCAGCTACTGAAACCCACGCGCCTAGAGCCCGTGTTCCACAACAAGAGAAGCCACTGCAACGAGAAGCCTGCACACCGCAATGAAGAGTAGCCCCACTCGCCACCACTAGAGAAAGACCGCGTGCAGCAATGAAGACCCAACACAGCCAAAAATGATAAATAAATAAAATAAATTAAAAAAAAAAAGAGGAAGCCCTGAGTGAGATCGCCAAGGGAGTGAATATAGAGAGATGGTCCATAGCAGAGCACTAAGCAACTCAGCACCATAAGTAGTTGGCACGTGTTCATTCTACTTGACCACTTCCTGGTCATTTCACTGGTAGTAATATCTCCTTAGAGAGATTGTAAACCTACAAGCGGCAGAAATGCTGCCTTACCAGCCTGCTCTACTCTGCACAATGCCTAGCATGGTGGCATGCACCTAGGAATGCTCAATAAATTTGGTTCAGTTCAATAAACATTTACTAACACCACCGATTTGCCTGGTATTATGATAAAGCATTGGGAGACCAAGAACACTGCTTAACTGGCTCAACAGAATCACTCTCAAGTTCCACCTGTATTAAAATAATGAAATGAATGAAGTCAGAAGAGACATTTTTCCTCTCGGGTAGTAAATCCCACAAGCTCTAATGCTGACTTTCCAGTACGAAAGAAGATGCTAATTTAGAACAAGGGGTTCCTGTTTTTCTTCTCACTATTGGCACCAGCCACCTCTAACAATTTTTTTTAAAGGATATGAATTGCCTTGAATTATCATATGCCAAAATAAAAATTGCTTATGAAATACTTTTGAGAAATTTGGGGAACTATTAAATACAGGCTATTTCGTTATACTAAATTCCTAAATGATCATGGAAGGACAGCCTATAAATTAATCAAATATTTCAGTTGCCAAAGAAACAGTTTCTAGTATGTAGGGTTCAGGTGTCACCATGGTGAGAAATCATCTACTATATCAAAAAGCAAAAAAACGTATTTTCTATTCCACTTACTGCCGACTCATTCATCGGATTTCATGGGCCTTGTGCACAGCTGGACGGCTAACTTGAAACTGAACACATAATGAGGCAGGAGGATGGTGTGAATGCCTTTTGCTATGAACCTGCAAAATCTTTTATTGTTGCGAAAATTCTCACTCTTCAGAAATTTCAGAAAGTTTTTCCCTTTTCAAAGTTTCTGTAATTGCATTTGCTTCTTTTTTCTTAACTTAAAAATCCATATCTTCATTCATTCAGTGACTTTTTATTGGGCACCTACTACATTCACTATTTATTGTGCTTCTCTTATGTGCCAGGTATCGTCCTAGGTGATGAGGACACAGATGTAAAAAAAAAAACAAAACAAACAAAAAAAACCCAAACAAAAAAACAGGCAGAAATTCTTCTCCCCTTGCCCCATTCCAGTGAGGTACTCAGAAAATAAACAAAACACATTTTATGAAAGAATGAAACCTGACTGCAGAAAAGTAACAATATAGTTACGATGGTGCTAAAGACCAGAGTGAAACCATCCCCCCGCTCTGTGGGATCCAACACTAAACCAGTTTGGTTAGGAAGCCAGAGAAAACGGGGACCACAACTTGCTGCAATGATCCTTGGTAAGTAATCTCTGATGATTTTGTTTTATGACGTTATTTGACTGGTAATATTAGAGCAACCAAGCCTGATGTGGAAAAATAAAAAATCAGTATGTTATTGACAGCTCAGATTAAATTTCCCATTCTCTTCTCTTTATACTTATCCTCCACTCCCATCCACACAAGTTTGGAGTGTCCTTACTATAAAAGGCATGAACTGAAATGATGACAACTTTAGAGTAAAAGCAGAAACCAAAATCTTGAAAAGGAAGAGACATATTCCAGGAGGAAGAGCTAACATAAGAATTGGTGTTGAGCAAAACTCAGGGAAACTGAAAAGTCAGTTTACCAGCCCAGAACTGATTTGGGGGCACAGGTGCTCCCCTGGTGATCTGTGCAGGTCAGCAGGGACATGGCTGCCGCTCAGCCAATCAAAACTATTCACCCCAGTCCCACCCCCCAAAAAAATGCCTGCCGTGATTATTTCCCACTTCCATCTAACCTAGCTTCCTGTTCGTTGTAAGATATAAATAAATACTCTTCTCGTGTTAATTTTCACAAAGGAATGGAATACAGAACTACTTAAATCAGAATTTGAAAATTCTAGGTACGTTTCCAGATGCTCCAGGGCAGCTGGGAGCAAGCGTAATAAAATGCACAGCGGGCACCAAAGAAAGGCTCTTACCCAAAGATCACCACGGCCAGCTGTTGCCATGAGCCATGCGCATCTGGAATCCCAGCCACTATCTCCACACTCCTATTTCGCAGCAAGTCCATCAAAGTGTCCTGATCTCAGTCAGCAGAACAGGATCAAGTCAGTGTAAGGATCTGGGGAGGGATAGGGATGGGGCACTAAAAAGAAACGCCCTGTATGGCCACTTTGCTTAGGAGGGTAGGCCAGCTCTGACCTCAGTTTTATCCTATGGGATCCAGCCCATTCATTCATTCATTCATACTCTCTCCCTCTCTCTCTCTCTCTCTCTCTCTCTCTCTCTCTCTCTCACACACACACACACACACACACACACACACACACACACACACACAGAGGCATATCTCTCTTTACTCTGAAGGATGAGATGGGAGCCTTTCTAAATGGTCTGCAGGTCATAACCCAGTATCACCTTGTCCACATCCCCTTGACCACTGGGAACAGCTGGAAAAATCTGACAGAGATTCTTTAGCAAGTGTCAGGAAGTCCCATGCGAGAAGCTGAAGTCCTGCACAAGGGGAGCCCATCGCTCTGCCAAGCGTGGGGTCTGTGTCACTGTCAATCCTCTGAGTCCCAGAATTGAGAGGTGATGCCTGAGGGGGCTGTGGCCCAAAAGGGGGCTGCAAAGATGCCCTGGGCTGGATTTCCTGGGCTGGTCCAGCGTCACTGGTTCCTGTTGGCCACCCTGAGGGTAGCATCAGGCTTGTCGGGCCACGTGCCTCCCCCAGCCTTGCTGTTCAGCTCCTGTCGGTCCAGCGCCCTTGGCCTGAACTGTGCTGGAAGCGTCCACGCTTCCTCCTGTTCCACTTTCCACCCTTCTCCGCCCTGCTCTGTGTCCTGAGACTGACCTCCTGTCCTTAGCATTCGGTTGTTTGGCCGATGGTGGGATTTGAAAGCTGCAGGACTGTGAGGGTAGGCTATCATTCCTCCCTGCAGGGTCATCTCAGGGTCACCTTCAGGCCACCTCTGAAGGTCACAACTCCTATCCACGGCCCCTTCCAAGATCCCTCTGCTGCCCTCTCTCCTCCAGGCTTCCTGACTCCTTACCTGGAGGTCTTCCACTGTTCCTGTGGTTTCCCTAAACCCTCCCACACCTTTAAAAATAGTCCCTTTACTGGGACTTCCCTGGTGGCGCAGTGGTTAAGAATCCGCCTGCCAATGCGGGGGACACAGGTTTGAGCCCTGGTCCGGAAAGATCGCACATGCTTCGGAGCAACTAAGCCCATGTGCCACAACTACTGAGCCTGCATTCTAGAGCCCGTGAGCCACAACACTGAAGCCCGCGTGCCTAGAGACCGTGCTCCGCAACAAGAGAAGCCACCACAATGAGAATCCTGCGCACTGCAATGAAGAGTAGCCCCCGCTCACCGCAACTAGAGAAAGCCCGCACACAGCAAAGACCCAACACAGCCAAAAATAAAAATAAATAATTTTTTTAAAGTAGTCCCTTTACTAAATTCACCCCAAATTACCCAGTTTGAAGGTACCATCTGTTTCCTGATGAAATCCTGACCCATACGCTTATAACAACAACTGCTGTCCCAAGAGGCAGACACTCGACAGGTCTTCACAACCTTCACTACCACTTATTACTATGTGACCATAAGCAACTAATGTCATCTCTTTAAGACTGCTTCTTAACTGGTGAAATGCAGACGATACTAGGACCCACTTCCAAGGTTGCCGTGAGGATGAATACATCCATCTGAGAGGCTTAGCATACAGTGAACGCTCAATTAACAGCAGCTATTTTTAGAAGCAGCTGCACTCCAGCCTGGATCTAGCTCCCATTCCCACCATCCACGCTATTCACATCGTCCATCTAACGCTGACCTTGCCCTTGTGCCCCTGTGCCTCAGAACACTTCTATAGGGGTTCCTCTGTGAGCTCCTCAAAACTGAATCTCATCCACAACCACCATTTCAGGGTGGCTGTTTCTTCCTTCCTCCCTCCCTGTCCCCAGGAGCCACTGCCCTCTCGGATGTGCTGGCCTCCTAATGGATCTTCCCAACACAAGTAGGACAACCTCCGACCCACTAAAACATTGTCACCATCCCAGAAAGGAAAGGTCCAGAGTCCTCCAGACCCAGATCTCCAGGGGATTCTGCTCAGGTCTCTGTCCTTCCTCCCTTTCTCTCTCTGAACATGTGACCTGAGCCAGCTGACCCCCATCCATGGTTTCTCCTGCCACCTATGCCGTGGTGAGTCCCAAATTCAAGTCCCTAGGTCTGATCCACATATGCGGCCAAGCATCTCCACTTCCGTGTCCCACAAACGCCTCCAGTACAACACGTCAACACCTCTCATTACTCCCTGCTCTGTCCCCATCTCCCCTTCTCAGTATGAACACCTCACTCCCCCAGCCAGGTTCCCAAGCCAGCAAGCTGGGGCATCATCCGTGATTCATACCGTCCCTCTACACATCCTATCAATTGCCAAGTCATGGAGAATTTATCTTTTAAACACCTTTTGAATCAATCTTTTGATGAATTTCACCACCAGATGAGTTTCACTCTCCTCTGGTGAGCTTCAAACACTTTCTTAGCAGCCCCTCTCTTAAACCCTTCTCTACTGTGTTACCAAAGCGAGCTTTCTGAGTTCATATTTGATCACATTGTTGACTACAATTAATAATAGCAACCGGGCTTCCCTGGTGGCGCAGTGGTTGAGAGTCCGCCTGCCGATGCAGGGGACACGGGTTCGTGCCCCAGTCCGGGAAGATCCCACATGCTGCGGAGCGGCTGGGCCCATGAGCCATGGCCGCTGAGCCATGGCTGCTGAGCCTGCGCGTCCAGAGCCTGTGCTCCGCAGCGGGAGAGGCCACAACAGTGAGAGGCCCGCCTACCGCAAAAATAAAAAATAACAGCAACCATTTACTAAGATACACTGGACACTGTTCTAAATGCTCTACATATATTAAGCATTCAAACATCCTGATAATTTTATAACGTAGGCACTATTTTTATCCTTATTTTAAGATGAGCAAATGGAAATACAGAGAGGTTAAGTAACTCGTTTCAGGTGTGCACAGCTAGTAAGGCAGAGTGGCTGGAACCAGAGTGTCAACCAGCTTCTGGCTTTTGCCCACTGTGTTCTTTGCCTCTCTGTTGCTGCTTCAACCCTCTCCCTCTTCTCCCCCTCCAAGCTGCGTTCTCTCTGCCTTTTCACAGGTAATTCCATCTTAAGTGCCCTTCTCCAACCCTCGCCCCCACTTGGTACCTGGTGAATTTCTGCTCTTTCTTAGAGATTCAGCATAAGCACTTCTTTCTCCAAGAAGCCCTCCCTGACTTCCCCAGGCCTCCCCAAGTTCATATCTATGTGATAGCACTTGACATATTGCTACAACTCCCTTTCAGTGTCTGTCTCCAGAGGGGAAGGACTACAGCTCCGTTCATCCTTAGATCTCCAGTGCCCAGCATATACCAGGTTTTTCAAAGCTTGGTGAATAAATAAATAAATGAACAAACATAAAGGAAATTATAAAGGGCAAACACAAAGGAAACAACGGAGACAGCTGTGGGCGATGATTTATGTAACATCCATAATATATATACATACATATTGTTTTAACTACAGAAAGAGTTCTACTTTATAACTGCGGACTATCTCTATTTATCACACTTCCGGATTTTACATGTAAGTTGGAAAACACATATGGAATTTTTAACCTGTAAACCATACCTGATTGGACAACTAATGTCACCGTGTTGGGAAGGGTTTCTTCGTAAAATAAAAATCAAGTAACCCTTAATCAAAGTTCAACTTTATCCAATCAAATACAAATATCACCCAGCCCTAGAACTACTTTTTTAAACGTAAATCGTATCTTTCAGAGGGCACCCCCAGTCTGACGGGGAAATGTGTGAGAGATAAAAAGTTTAACAGAAATGGAAGTTTAAAAAAGAATGTGTCTGGACAGACATATCTATGTATTGTAATAATAACCCAATAAAAGTTCATATCCCCTATTGTTCAGGCCTTCCTTTTAGGAAGAAGTGGGGTTCCGTGCTGATGTAAACCAACCCCATACTAATTACTGATTTCCTCTTGAAGAGTCAGATGAAACAAGAGTAAAATTCTCCATGATTCAATGAAAAAATAGTTTCCCTTCATTTTTTTGAAGGTATTTGTTTCCGTTGATAGTAAAATCTCCAAGTAGGTAGCATTCTTTGAAAAGAGGGGCTGCATTTAATTTTATCTGAAAGAGGAAAGTTATACTAAAACTATCGAACTTGGTCAACAAAGTCACTTTCTGGGGACTCCATATTCAGATCGGGTGCTTGGTCCTGCTACAGCTCCCTCCAAAAAAGAATGTTCATCAGCTCGACACTGAGCACAGAGGTGTTCATTCGGGAACCAAAATTCAGGTGTGTTTCATGTACTATATTTGCAAAGGCAGTCAATTCAATTAGTACATTTTCTACGATTTTCCAACAGGAGCTGAAATGCTGAGCGCTCAGTATTCAGTTAACCAGAAAAATACAAGCTCCAGGAGCCCTTCACGAAGCATGCTGATGGCTCAAGCTTTTCCAGAGAGTTTCTCAGTAAACAGTTTGTATTTTTCAAAAATGATAAAGGTGTAATTCTATAAAATGTCTTTCTTGGATAGTAGTTCATGAATCGAATCCAGGTGGAAAAAGGGTAAATAGTTGGAATGAAAGGGTGAGAGATAAGAAGAAAAATAATTATTAGGTGCTGTGATGCTCACAGCATTTTATGGGAGACGGACTCACGGAGAGAGGGTATTCTAAGGGCTTTCACTGTGGATCTCTGTAGTCCCGTGACCACCCCAGGGTCGAACGATTTTATAGCAGAAAGGTGGATATGTCCTTTACCGCTGAGGTCCTCTGTCTGAATCATCATCAGCTAATCCTTGAAAAAGAAGAATAGTGCATTTTGTAACAGTGGGAAGGTTTAAACAGCCTAAGCTCAGATCACTGCCCTGGAACGGGGAGCAGATTTCACCTCAACAGAAAACATTTCTAGTCAAAACAAAAGTCCAGTGCTGACTGGCCTGTTACTGGGACATCTGAGGCAGTTTCAAGCATAAACTTGAAGCTCAGCCTCAATCTTAAAGCTGGTTCTGCCATTTTCAGAGAGCTCACATCCTGCGGTAGATGCTCCTCCCATCCCCACGTGCACAAGCGGCCCGTCTCCTCTCTCCTGGAACCCGAGCCATCTCTGTGACTTGCTTTGCCCAAGAGAGTGCAGCAGAAGTGATGCTATGTGACTTTCAGGCTTCTCCCTTAGGAGGCTTTGCAGCTTCCATGTTTGCCCTTTTGGAAGCCAACCACTCTGCGAGGAAGGTTAGGCTAGACTACTGAAGGATGAGGGACCATGGAGAAAGACAGAGGGCGACCACTCAGAGGGAACCCCAAGCCCCCCCAGCCAACAGCCGCCACCAGGGCCCCAGTCATGTGACTGGGGCTATTTTGAATTTTCCAGCCCCAGCTTAGTGGTGGTATCATTATAAAAAGATTCCCAGGGCTTCCCTGGTGGCGCAGTGGTTGAGAGTCCGCCTGCCGATGCAGGGGACATGGGTTCGTGCCCCAGGAGGACCCCACATGCCGCGGGGCGGCTGGGCCCGTGAGCCATGGCCGCTGAGCCTGCGCGTCCGGAGCCTGTGCTCTGCAACGGGAGAGGCCACAACAGTGAGAGGCCCGCGGAACGCAAAAAAAAAAAAAAAAAAAAAAAAAAAAAAAGATTCCCAGCCAGTCTCGGCCATATCAGCCAGCCCCGCTGAGGCCCCCAACATCATAGAGCAGAGAAGTGCTGACCTGCTGATCCCTACCTGCATCTCTGCCCCCCACCCCAGACCTGAACAAATAAAACAGTGAGTAAGTCCACTAAGTCTTGGGGTGGTTTGTTCTATAGAAGGTGATTCATTGGTAAAGTGTGACCTGTTATATCAGGAGCACTTCCCTCATCACATGGAGGGGATGGAGGGAATATGTGTGATGCCTTGAGCAGGGAAAATTCCTCCTGCAGGTAGGAACTCTCCCTGAGAGCGGACTGTTGTTGTGTTGTCATTTTCCCAGACCGGCTGAATGCCCCACCAGCAATGGTGTAAAGGGTTATTGTTCTTTACGATGAGATTTTTTTCTCAAACCCTCTGAGGCCCTTTTCCTCCCCACATATCCAGTGGGTTCTGAGACTGAGGGAACCCGGGCCCATTCCCCAGCCCTCATGCTGCGGATCTGAGCACACGCTCAGAGTGGAGAGCAGGGTATTTCCTGGGGAGGCCAAGGCCCCTTCTCCGGGGGTGCCTCCCACATACCCCACGCTGAGGAGCAGCCCCAGAAGGTTCTAAAAGGCAGTCTTGCGGGGTGATTCCCTTCCCTGCAACCTCTGAGGGACAAACAAGCCTCTCCTGGCCTCATGGAGACGAAACTGGAGCAGCTGTGGGTATGCTTTCCAGGGAGGTGTGACTGGGCAAGACGGAGACAGACAGTTGATGTCAGAGAGACCTGGGAAGAAAGAAAGATCGCCTGGACGAGCAGCAGCAGTGGGAAAGGAACACAAAGACCCCAAGTCCCCCCAGAGGTAACGCAGGATTCCTGCGGGAGCCTGGGTCCTGGGTCTTTTCCTGCTCTGCCACCGACCGTGATTCTTTTCTGGTCTCTGGGAGGGCTGCTGGGGTTTCTGTGGGAGATAACTAGGGCCCTAATTGCCTTAATATCTTTATAATAAAAACTCATTTGGGGGCAATTACCTTTTTTTCTTTTTAAATCGAAACAATCTAAATAATAAAGCGGTGCTTGGGAGGGGCAGTGCGTTAGTTACTCCTCTCTCTTTAATCTAGAGCAAGCCACTCTGAATAAAGATGTAGTCTAAGTAAAATCGTGTTTGCCCTGCAGAGAGCTTCCAAATGCTCTTAGGTGTCCCGAAGGCGGTGGCTACCCCCAGTCGCCTCCCCACCCTGGAAATTCAAAGACACACCGACTTCCTTGTGAACTCTGTCATTCTTTTTCCCGTGTGCTCCTGATCACGCTAATATTCCCGCTGTAAGGTTTATTCACAGCAGCCATGCCTTTCCCCCCCATCCCCTTTGCATTTGTGAGTGAATTCCTATGTCCTCAGCGCAATTCTCCCATCTCCCACCTCCACGCGCCAGCACTCAGGCACCAGATACAGTGACTCGTAACTGTTACCGAGTCCAAGCTCGCTCCGCTCGCCGCACGACAGGCCAATGAATCAGAGACGAGGTGTTGAGGCAGGGAAGACGATTTTATTCAGAAAGCCTGCAGACCGAGAAGATGGCAGACTAAAGGCTCAAAATAACCGTCTTATCAGGGTTTGGATGCCAGTTTCTTTTATAGCACAGAGAGGCGGAGAAGATGAGGAAGTGAAGTAAAAAGGCCATAAGTTTTGCAAATATCCCCTGGAATGGCCAGCCTCGGGGAGGGGTTGTGTTAATTTCTTTCTTGCAGCCATCCACAGATGGACAGGGTCCGGATGTTTCCCTGAACAAAGGCACTTTGGTTTAACATTCAGGTGGAGGGGCAGGGTTCCCCGAGGCAGGCCATTATGTATAGACAGTATCCTTTTAGTGAACAAAAGCGACAGGAAGCAAACGCTAAAGTAAAAGAAACAGATCCAACCTGTAGTCAGATTTGGCTCTTCCTGTTACATAACCAAAGGACACCCTTCTCCACGGTCACACCTCGTCTTACAGGCTTTTGTTCGTACATCCCACCCAGCTTGGCCCCCACCACTGCCATGCCCTCCCACCTTCCAAATCCTTTGAGATCTACTCCAAAAAGCATTCATCATATCACTGTTCACTTAGTTTTATTTGGAATTGGGATGCTTTATAAAGAACATTTAGTTAGTCAAGACAAGTCTTTACCAGCCTTTGCCTAAAAGGATTTAGTTATAAAACACCTAAGGTGCTTCTTTATAATGTAAATTCCACCTTTGTGATGTAAATCTCATTGTATGACCCCTGAGAGCAGAATGAGAGCAGTATTAATTTACTGACTATTTAATTATTCTCCCCTCTCCCCAAAAGCCCCTGGGATGTAAGGATTCCAGGGGCAAGAAGAATATCTTCTACTAACATTCCAAAGTGCCTTTGAATCCTGGGAAAGCTAGAAATTGACCTTGAGAATGACAAATTGGGAAAGCCCTGAAGTCCACATGGAATTAGGTGACAAGCTGTTACCTCCACGCGGTCCTGTCCTCCCCTTTCTCATTCTTTTGTTCTGTTTAACTGATCATACGTTTGATTACAGAGGTGTACCAGCTTCTTTATGCCACAGCCTGTAAATTTTTCTATTATTCTTAGAAAAAGCAAATCAAAACTAAGTAAATGCCAGTATTTTAGTTTGTGTAATATTGCCTTCAGGGTAAAACAGGAAGTCTGTGACTAAACACAAGACATGGAACAGTATTACTTATAAATTAGGGGCATTCGTTTATTCTTTAAAAATACGTAATGAGTGCCTATTAAAGCCATGGCATGATTTCTACCGAAATAGTTTATTATTATGAACTGTGATTTTTAGTAATGGCTATTATATTTGTTGATAGCAGCTACCAGGTGTACAGAGGCACTGTTCACTGTTTATCATCTAATGCCCACACAATCCTATTTGGCTAATGAAACAGCAGAGGCTCCGAGAGGTAACTCCTCCCACCACACACACACACACACACACACACACACACACACACACACACACGCACACGCCCACCCCATCGGGTAACGCAGCCTGGAAGGGCCTGAGTTAGGATTCAAATTGATACATTTTGACCCTGCCACGTTCCCCTGTTAGGTCCTATTGCAAAGAAGAGAGGGGTGGGATTAAAATACCCTCGGTCTAGAAAATACTTTGTAGGATTCATTATTAAAACCACAAACTTTTCCCATCTTTGGCTGGCGAGCAACTATCCAATTCATTAAAGTGATAATTCTTGAATTAGTTTTACCCATAATCGCCTTTCTTCACTTCTCAGTTTAACTCTTGTGCTTTCGGTTTTTTCTCCTCGTGTTTCTTTTTCTTTTGCCCACAGCCCTCTTCAGCTTAAAGCTGTGACATAAAGACTCTTGTGCATTTTGTTTGCTGGCCCATGGTCTGGTCTACGGACCGTCTGTGGCTACTTAACCCACGCATTTGAATCTTGTTGATTAGTGTCAAGATTCAAACAGGTGGGCTATTCCTACAGTTTACTTCCTATCCCTCCACACAGTTATTGAGGCTACCTGGGGGCAGGTCGCCTCTAACTTGAGCTTTTATCCTCTGAGGTATTAAATTGGCAAGCAGATGGCAAAGTCACCATCGACTTTTTCTATTCATTGGCTCGTCATTACGTAAGTAACCCATAACAAGGTAGCCCATATGGAGCAAAACATGATCACCCCAAGTTAGAAACGGCAGAGGAGAAACATCACCCAGGGTACTGCAGTTACTTGTAGCTGCACGTTCTCTTCCAGCCCAGGTGGTGCACCTGCACCGCTGGCCTTTCATTCTCATCTCTGTGGTCTCCCTCCCAGCCACCCACCCTCGCACCTCTTTTCCTTTATCAATAGCGCTGCTATCACCACTCACCTTTTAGTACAAAGGGAAGAAATAAGGAAACAGCTTTTCAGTATCCAGGAGAAAACAATCATAACCACAAGGGGAAAAAATAGGAATGGGCCAAAGGGTGGATTTCCACAAACTCCCGTCCAAAGGGGATGGATGGGGCCGGGTGATCACGGGGCCCACTTTGAGAACCCACTTAGAGGACCTGGTCTCTAACCCTGCTTCTGAATCTTTACATGATGGACTTAGAGAGGGGGTCCGGGCGGAGGCTGGGCGGGTCTTTGCTTAAGGCACTACTGTGACCTCTGTGTACTGTTAAAGATGAGGTTGGGGGTGGAGCTCAGGGGAGATGGATGTCAGGAGAATTCAAAATGCGAAGCCAAAGAAAGGGCACCAAGTCATGATTCAGGAATCAGAAATAACTGCGCAAGCAGACAAAGTCAGAGACCCCTGACCCACAGTCAGCGAGCGAGAGGAAGGAAAAAGAAGCCGACGCCCCGGGCATCTCGCAGGCCGCAGTCGGAGGTAAAGCCAGGCCAGGACCCGCCCAGCCCATCTCCTGCCCGTCTCTCCCGCGGCCCGAGTCCGGGGACGCGCGTCCCATCGGTGCCCGGGCGAGTCTCACCGTAGGCGGGACAAGGACTTCGGCCTCCCGCCCGCCCAGGCTCGGGCCACGCCACTCCAGCACCCCGCCCTGTCTGTCCGCCCCAGCCACGTGGGAGCCGCCGACAAACCCCCGGGACCAGAGGGCGGCGAGAACCTCCCCTCCGCCGGATCCGGGGGGCAGCCGCCGCCGCCGTCGCTCTGCGGTCTCCTCGGTCCCCCTCAAGCCGTTCCGCCCGGTCGTCGCCGGACTAGAACCACAGCGCCCAGGTCCCTGCGCCCGTTCGTGGTCGCCGCTTGCGGCTGCCGGGATCCCCGCCCGTCCGCGGGCACGAAGCCCCCGGGCCTGCGCCCTAGCTCGGAGCGAGACCGAGAGCCTGGCCACGCCGAGCCGAGGCCGCCGGGGTCCTGATCCATCCGGGCCCTGATGGGGCCGCGGGGAGGCGGTGCTATCCCAGAAGGCTTCCCGGAGGCGAGAGTCCGAAGGATGAAACCCCTACTCCCTCTAGGCGGAACGTACTATTTTCATTTGACCCTCCTTTTTCCTTTCACAATGATTATTTTCTGACTAACCGCGTGTAGCATCCCTTTCCTTTCTCATGCCACTTTGGCTGTGACCCTCCTCTCCTCTAGAACAACATGTTTCATGGGGATAAGTCTTGGGAATCTTCCACATATAAAACCCGCGGCCAAGCTCACTGGGGGTTATTAATTTTCTTAGAGTGACATCATGCGGTAAAGGAAGGACCACCCAGTGTGTGTTTCAAAGTGCTGATACCTTTTGTTGACGAACAAGCAAGAGGCCAGGAGTGGGAAGGGAGAACCCAAAGGCATTAACTGAAGTCAGAATCATGGAATCTTAGGAGCTGAAAGGGATTTAGGAGTTTCTGACTCGACCTTCCACCCATTTCCAGAAGCCCCGGGGAAGGCTTCCAGACTCTACCTTCCACCCATTTCCAGAAGCCCCGGGGAAGGCTTCCCCCAGCGCCCCCTTCAGACCTGTGCTTACACCTGGGAGCTAGAGAATCTATGCAACCTTGACTTTAAAGAGATGAGCCCACCTACACCTGAACAGAAAGGGAAGCTTAAGATCGAGCTTTCACTGCTGAGCCTCCAAAAACGAATCAGATGTTCCATTACATGCCAAACGCTCAAAACATTCGAAAGGAAGATATTTTACAAAAGGTTGTCAGATTTCTAAGGTGCTATGAACACTGGGTCCTCTAATTCTCCCTTCAACTAAAAAGCTGAAAGCAGATTTCTTAAAGTGCACTGCGTGGGAATCAATAGGTGTTTGGTGAATAAAAGGATCCCATGTCAGATATGGATTAAACAAATACTGGACTTATAAAAAATCGCAAAAAAAACACTTATAAATAATAAAAAAAATCAAACAGGTCTTTTTTTTTTTCTTTTGCTGTACGCAAGCCTCTCAGTGTTGTGGCCTCTCCCATTGCGGACGGAGCACAGGTTCCGGACGCGCAGGCTCAGCGGCCATGGCTCACGGGCCCAGCCGCTCCGCGGCCTGTGGGATCTTCCCGGACCGGGGCACGAACTTATGTACTCTGCATGGGCAGGCGGACTCTCAACCACTGCGCCACCAGGGAAGCCCTACAGTAACACTTCTTAGACAAACTAATATGCTATGTAATTCTTCAATTTCCAAAACGGCACTTGGTTGTAGTAGCCAGTCCCAAGGTGGCCCTCAGTGTTCCTTGCTCCTGTCGTAATGCGCCCGATGTAAGCGACTCAGGCACTGAATCAGGGCCGGTGAGCGTGACCAGGAGAACACAGTGGGGTGTGACCTCTGAGGCCGGGTCAAAAAAGGCATTTTTAAGTTTCCACTTTGGCCTCTTACATATATCTAATTCTGAATTCAATCTGCTGGTATTTTAATTAGGATTTTTGCAACTAAATCATACTTGTACTTTGCCTATGCCTTTCTTTTCTTGTACTGTTCTTGTCGTGTCTTGGTACCAAGGTTATATTAGTCTCATAAAATTAGCTAGATAATTTCCTTCTCTGTTTTTCCTCTGAAATGGTTTAAAATAGAATAAATGCTCCTTGAAAATTTAGTAAGACCACCCTCCCATCCCACCCCCAGTATAATCAGCTGGCCTGGTGGTTTTTTGCGTGGGTGGAGGAGAATGTCAGAAGAACCTTTTGATTACTAATTTAATTTCTGCCATGGCTATTGGTTTATTCAGAAGTTCTTTGTCTTCTTGGGTCAGTTTTTGACATTCATATTTTTTTTTTTTAGAAAAGTAAATCTTTTATCAAAGTTTTTTTTTTAGTTCATCAAAGATTTTAATGTTCATGTGTAGTTTTGAAATTTTCCATTAAATCTATAGCTGTGTTCTTTTTTTTATTCCTAATATTGATTGTGTGTGTGTATATGTATGCATTTACTCTCTTTTATTGTTTTCCATTTTCTTAGTTTAGCCAAAAAAACTAGTTTCTGATTTTGTTGATACTCACTGTTTCTTTCTGCTCCTATTATTTAAAATTTCTTCCTTTTACTCTCTTTATATTTACTTTATTTTTCTGCTAACTAATTGAGTTAAGTGCTGTATTACTCATTTGTTTTCAAAATTTCTTTAAAACATAAAGTTAAGTCTACAAAATGTGTTTCTAATTCTTTTTGCTGCATTCAACTAATTTTGATATGTAACAAATGTATTATCACTCTGGTCTTAAATATGCTGCAATTTCCATTGTGATCTCTTTTTAAATTAATTCAGAAATTATTCAGGAATGCATTGAAGAATTTCCAAAAGTGTATGTACATTATTTATTATTTTATTAGTACTTTTGTTTATTGTTTACTTATTAATTTTGCTATTATTTTATTCTTGAGTTCTCATATAATTACAGTATAGCCAGAGAATGAATGTGGTCTGTTTTCTATATATTTTTTAGTTTGTTTAGACCTTATTACCTATTACGTTGTCAATTTTTGAAGATTTTTTGAAAATAATCTATTACATCAAACTTGTTATTTTTATTTCCATACCCTCAAACTTTTTTTTATTATGTGACCAATCAGTATCTTATAGAGATGTGTTAAAATCCCCCAATATAATTATAGGTTTGTCTATTTTCTTTATGTAGGTTAATTTTGCCTTCTAGATTTTAAGATTTTTTTTTTTAGGTACATAGGAGTTCATGAGGACTATATAGTCCTCTTATTACTAAGTTCTTTCCTTCTTTATCCATGTTTTTGCCATAAATTGTATTTTGTCTGAAATTGATATTGCTATGCTTAGGGTTATTATTTTTATCATTTGTATGGGACAAGTTTTCCCATCCCTTTAGCTGAAAAGCTTATATGGGTGGTTTTATTTTATTTGTGTCTTTTATAAGAAGACTATACCTAGTTTTTAAAATTTAATTTAATCATATAATCTTTTTTATATTGAGCTTATTCTATTTTCCATTTTTTGATTGATTAAAAAATTATTTCTACTTTCTTAGTTTTGATTTTCTGTTCACCTTCACTCATCTTTTTCTTTTCTTCCCCCTTTCCTGAATTTTCTTGAACTAGTAAATTTTCTATATTTCCCCCCTTTATGGTTAGGAAGCTACTGATAGTGTTTTTATATTTTGACTATGTGCCTTTAGTTTTCTAACATACATATTAGACCACACAGTTTTCTAAATAATCCAAAATGCTCAGTAATTTTGTTTTTGTCCTGAACAACAATAGCCTTTAGCACACTTTATCTGCCCATTGGCATCACCTCTTCAATTTATTGTTATCTAGAGTTTTAGTTTTGTACTTCTTGAAACAAAACTAAGAAAAATTGAGATTTTTTTTTACAGTTAATAGTTTATAAACATTTGCCTATATTTTATCAATTTCTGTGCTTCCCCTGTTTTTTGTATTCCATACTTTTCCTCCAGGCTCATTTTTCTTCCAATAAAGTGTATACTTTGATAATTATTTTAATGAAGGTCTTTGTGTGGTATTGCATTTCTGATCCATTTTTGGTCCATGAAATAACCTGTTTTGTTTTTGATCCAGAGTCCATCTTAATGGTTTTCTCCTTTTGTGACCTATCTGTCATTGCTATGGGTTTGGAGCAAGGGGGACGAGTTGAAAGGCTAACTTACAGAGTCATCTTGACTAGAAATCATAGCTGATGGCTGTTGGGTTCCTGATCCTCAGAGGGCAGGATCAAAGCAGTACAAAGCAAGCAAGTGAGGCAACTTGCCTGAAAAGGGAAAAGAATAATTTTGGGCATATGCAAGTTTCAAAAAGTATTTGGCTTTTCTAATCTTTATAATTTTTTTCTTGGTTCAACTCACATTGACGTTGGAGTGATAATGCTTGGTGTGCTGACCCCTGGTGGATTCAGCAAGTGTTTATTTATTACAATTTTTAAGAGTTGGAATAGATCTTATCAGGAGTTACCAATTCAAATGCTTTCAGAGGCCAGACAGGTCACGTAAATGTGTCAGGTAACCCTGTATCTGACAATAGATCATGGTGCCAAGTGTGGTGAAGCTGGAAAATGCACGTTCCACTAAAGACCTATGAACTCAAGTGTTGGCAAAATACACACACACACACACACACACACACACATGTGAAACCCAGAGTGGGAGCTTGATTGGGCCAATCAGTTTGGCCAGACCTTCCATACATAAGGCTTAACAGATAGATTACACCTCTGTCTGGCCTGAGGTCACACTGAAACATGGTTTGTAAATTAATAACTTGCTCTTTCCATAATTCACTCTTACTTTCCAAAGATGTAGCAAAAATTTAACAATGCTATAAGGAGCTATTTTTAATTAAAATTAAATATCTGTTAACAAGACTCAATGGTGGAAAATATTAATCTTCAAGTGAATTCATGTACAATTTCTGTGTTTTAAGTAGAAAGCCATTTGCGTTATATATTATTTGAGATATTGTACAGAGAAATTCATTACTTTAAAACATAAAATATTACACAAATTTAAATTTTTCCTCTACTTTTTTATACAGTTAACTTAAAGTTTAAGAGTTTAAAATCAGCAACTTGTCCTGATATGCTATATTTTTTAATGGAGAGCATAATTGGAGAGAGTAAGAGTGAATCATGTAAGAGTGGCGAGAGCTGTGATAGCCTAGAACCAAAACGCTTTGGAAAAGTCCAAATAGCATTTCTACAAAGGATATTTTGATTAATTTTAACGGTAATTGTTAAGGGGCACTTAATCTTTTTTTCCCTAATTAATCTAAACTTACTTATACAGTTTTCTTCCAGGATCTGTCTGATGTTTCACTCAGAAACGTCAGTGGCTTCTTATTATCTACCATGTTAAATCACGGGTTTTCAGTCTACCAGTCCCACCATCATTCCCTCTGTTTTAACTACCATATTTCTGGAATTCAAGAAAATCTGCCTGCTTCGCTCAAGTGAAGGGCTGCATCTTCTTGCCCCAGCCTTCCCCATATTTCACATGAATGTGAAGAAACAGAGTGTGGCACCCCCGAGGCAAATCTGCTATTCAGTCTACTATAGCAGCCAAGATGAGGTTCTTGCTTCCAACCCTTCTCTCACACTCTCTTCCCTTGATATGCTTTGTTCTCTACTAGACAGGCTCACTCGTAACCACTCAAGCTCCTAACAAAACTTTATGGCAGCGTAAGAAACTTGGTGAATATTTATTGTGTGTGTGTGTATACTTATATATACACACATATACACACACATAAATACATACACATGCACACACATATCTATACACATTATTTTTGATGGCTTGAAATAATGGCCGAAGAGAAATTATTAAATGTAAAATACATTTAAAAAGTGACATGTACATACAAACTCTAATATATACAAATGCCAGCTGCTCACGACATTTACATACAAACTTTAATAGCTTTCTAAGACCATATTTTCAAATGTTAGTGTGAGACAGAAAACCTTGTGGATATTGTGAAATACGAAAATTCCCAGGTCCACCCTTCAGAGATTCTGATTCAGTGATATCGGGAGAAGTGCAGACAGCAGGGCTTTTTATAGCAAACATCACAAGTAATTCTGAGAGAGGCAGCTAATAGATGACACATAGAAAACCACTACCAGAAGGAGTAATTTTTTCCCCGAATAAAGCAACCCCTTTCCTGTTTCTATATTTATGAAATGACGCGCTTATTCTATAACTAACATTATGAACATGTAAAATGTACATTTCGCAACCTTCTGTCTTTCCTGTTTTTGGATAGTTAATATAATGTTTGGATTTTAATTTTGTTTATTTTAGATGTGACCTAAAATTCTCTTAAATAAGCTTTTAGTTACAATACAGCTTCATCCTTCCTTAAAATACCTAGGAGGTTTTCTTCCTCCATTACACACATTTACTTAATTCTCAGGCATATTTTAGTTTCATGTTAGAATCCCTCTTTGAAATGTGCCAGCAAGGAACACTTCTGAACGTATAAAAAGAAGTTCGCTATTCATTTTCCTCGGCATGTTTCCATTGGACTTAGGATAGGTGATCAAGTACTGAAATTGCCTTGATTCTGGAATTTTAACTGGATATGCTCCATTATTTTGAGGAGGTCAGCATCATACAGACTTTAGGGGATTCCTGGGGGGGAAAAAACTGTCTTTTTCCCCTCAAACCACGGATGTCAGAATTTTTACATAAACTTACCTTTTCACGGAGCAACTAAAATGTGAATCACTTGGACTCTACTGTACCACCTAGAGCCCGACTGACTATGAGTCAGACGAATATAAACATGGTTTCTTCACACCACAGTGATGCAAAAGTTTCATTGGTGTATAGCACCTACAAAACATACTTTAGCTATTGAAGAATATAACATTATAGGCTGGAAGGCACTTTAGAAACGGAGTCATCCGAGTCCAATGACTTCATTTTACAGATTAAGTGAAGCCAAAAATCTCAGGAACTTCATGACTTTCTTGAGGGTGAGACTGACTCTTATTCATCCTCACAAACTTGTGCATAATCCTTGCTAAAGTTTTTGTTTATTTTTTTATATCAGGCCACTCCTAATACAATAAAAGTATAAAACACATCAGGTTTGTTGGATAAATAATGAATGAATTAAATGCTTTGATTTTCTAACTCCTATGTCCCATATCAGACCCAGAATAAGATAGCTTGACACCAGAATGACCTTCGGTACTTCCTGCAGGTAAGTGTGGACCCTGATGTATTTTAGTTATTCCAAACAACTGCACACTGATCTGTTTTCCTTCTTTTTTTTTTTTTTTTTGGCTCCTCCACATGGCATGTGGGATCTTAGTTCCCCGAACCAGGGATCGAACCCATGCCCCCTGCAGTGGAAACGCAGAGTCCTAACCACTGGACCACCAGAGAAGTCCCTGTTTTCCTATATTTTTACCAACACTGAACAATATCAATATTTTTTACTTTTTCCTTTATAAACATGGAAAATAGGCATTGATGTTTTAATTTTCCTTTTTTTATTGCTGATATTGTATAGCTTTTCCACGTTCATTGGAAATTTTTCTTCTGTGAATTTGGAATACACTTCTTATTGTCTTCTAACTTCCAATGTTGCTGTCAAGAAATAGAATTCAGGGCTTCTCTGGTGGCGCAGTGGTTGAGAGTCCACCTGCCGATGCAGGGGACACGGGTTCGTGCCCCGGTCCGGGAAGATCCCACGTGCCGCGGAGCAGCTGGGCCCGTGAGCCATGGCCGCTGAGCCTGCGCGTCCAGAGCCTGTGCTCCGCAACGGGAGAGGCCACAACAGTGAGAGGCCCGCGTACCGCAAAAAAAAAAAAAAAAAAAAAAAAAAAAAGAAAGAAATAGAATTCATTCTGATGTTTGTGTGAAACCTTTCTCTCTTTCTCTGGAGGCTTGTGGGCTCTTTTCTTTGTTCCTAGTATTCTGCAATTTCATTTCATGATGATATACTTTGAATTTTATCTATTGCTTTTTCTGTATATATTGAGATGATCATGTGGTTTTTGTCTTTTCTTTTGTTGTGGTGGTGTATCACATTGATTGATTTGCTATGTTGAACCATCCTTGTGACTCTGCAATGAATCCCACTTGGTTGTGGTGTATGATCTTTTTTACGTGTTGTTGAGTTTGGTTTGCTAATATTTTGTTGAGAATTTTTGCATCTATATTCATCAAAGATATTGGCCTATAATTTTCTTTTTGGTGGTGTCTTTGGTTTTGGTATGAAGGTGATGTGACTTCATAGAATGTCTTTGGGAATATTCTCTCCTCTTCAATCTTCTGGAAGAGTGAACAGGACTGGTTTAAATCTTCCTTGTATGTTTGGTAGAATTCGCCTATGAAGCCATCTGGTCCTGGACTTTTGTTTGTAGGGAGGTTTTTTTTTATTATTATAGATTCTAGTGATAAGTCTGTTCAAACTATATGATGATATACTTTGGATTGGATCTATTCTGAGCAATTGGTAAGCCCATTCCAGGAGAGGTGTATCATCCAGTCTTAGGAAAATTTCTCTGATTTTTTTCTCTGATGGTATTCCCCTCCTTTTTTGTTTGTTTGTTTCTGCTTTCCCATTCTGGAGCTCCTTTCATTTTGGATACCCCACCTCCTGGACCAGTCCTCCAATCATCTTTTCTCTGCTATTTTCTTCCTACTTTCCAGTAGATTTCCTCAACTGTATCTTCTAATCCTTCTCTCAAGTCTTTCACTTCTGTGATATTTTTCATTTCTAAGAGTCCTTCTTTACTCTCTCAATACTTTTATTCTTAGAGCATTCTGTTCATACTCTGTTTATACTGTATCTTCTCTTAGTCCTCTGAAGATTTGATAGTTCTTCTGAAATTTCCTTCTCCCTGGAGAGTCTCTCTGTGATTTCCAAGTAACTTTTCCCTGTTTGTCTTGGTTTCTCATATTATTTGCTTTTCTCTTTGGCTGTTAGAATATATAAACAAAAAGCAGATTGGAAGCTCTGAATGCAAGTGTCAGTCTTGCCGAGTTTGGGTTTCACCTTGAGAAGCTCTGACTGGGCTATTTCTTTTTTTTTTTTTTTTTTTTTTTTTATGCTGTATGCGGGCCTCTCACTGTTGTGGCCTCTCCCACTGCGGAGCACAGGACGCGCAGGCTCAGCAGCCATGGCTCATGGGCCCAGCTGCTCCACGGCATGTGGGATCCTCCCGGACTGGGACACGAACCTGCGTCCCCTGCATGGGCAGGCGGACTCTCAACCACTGCGCCACCAGGGAAGCCCTGAGCTATTTCTTTAAGTCACCCCTGACAGCAATATCTTGGTGTCTCTCCCTTTAGTCTGCACGTTTTTCTGCCTGGAAGAAGCCAGTCCATCCTGCCTGGAGTATATGAGTATATGGCCTGGAGTATATGGCATCCTGGCTGCCAGCATTCTGGGGGCTCTGTTGGGGAGGAAGTTTGCAAGTCTTATCTTCAGTGTGTCGACTTTCATTTACACCCCCTGTTTTCCGCAAAACATCCTCATCCTCAACTTGTTCTGGTACCTTCTGTTTTGCTCTCTCTGGGAAAACAAACAACCCCAGTCCAATTTTGGGGGCGGGAGAGAGCCAGTAAAAAGACCGTGGAGATGGTGGAGACCATACTGAAATTCTAACTTAAACAGATAAGAAACCCATTCTCTCCAGTTTTTGGCTTCACCTCTTCATCCACTTTCATAGGTTCCGGATACATCCAATTCCTGAGACTTTGAGAAGTCTGTAGTGCAAGTCAGATTGCTTCTTGATTTTTTTTCTACTGCCAGATTTAGGATTCAGCTTTCTAGGAACTGCTAAGTCAGCTGCCATTATCCATCTGCTTTGCAGAGCCTAACATTGGTTATTGCTTTCTCCTGCCTTCTCTGACCTTGAGAATCTATGCAAAAATCAGACAAAGAAAGACACCTTTATTCTCATTTTTATAGGATTTCAGGAGGGAGTGGAGGTTAAATACATGTGTTCAATCTGGCATCTTTAATTAGTGGTCTCTATTTGTTCTTTCAAATGAACTTGAGAACTCTCCAAACTCTTAGTTTTATCCATTATTTCTACTTTTGCTTGCCTATCAATTAACTTCTAGCTTTATATTTATTATATCCTTTTCCTTTCCTTAGATTTGTTGTGTGGTTATTTTTATTACGTGCTTGAATTGAATGTTCAGTCTCATTTAATAATAAAAGCACTGAATCCTGAATTTTCTTCAGTGTATGATTGTGGCCAAATTCCATAGTTATTGATATACAGTATTCCCAATGTCATTCAGTTCTAAAGAGCTTATAATTTCAATTTTGATTTCCTGACAGGAGTTATTTAGAAAAGCAGTCTGAAGTTTCCAAATGGGATTGATTTTGTTATCTTTTTGTTTATTAATGTCTAATCTTACTTCACCGGCCATCAGAAAAAGTAAAACTCTAAACATTTTACTAAAATTTTTGCTTATTTTGTATATTATGCCACTCTATTTTAAAAATTATTTTTACCACCTGTAAACTTTATAACTACCTTATGAAAACTGTGTACACTTAACCTTAAAGTTTATGTAGCATAATGGAGATAACGTTTTAAAAAATATTTATATGCATAAAAGTGCTTTTTCTACATATATAAGGCCAAGGTGTTCACCTGCTGCCAAGAGATGTTAGAAAATGAAAATTATTAAGATTCATTTGTAGAGAAGAAATGTAATGATGAACAAAGAGTTTTCAGTTTCTGATATTTACATGGCATTTTGCAGGAAGACAACAGGCAAATGTGCCTGAAAGTCAGTTGAAAACTCCTTTGCTTCTATTTAATAGATCCGGTGCTAGGCGTGAATCACAGAGCAGTATTTCTCCCAAAGTTCATAGAAAATAATTTTGTCTGCCAATAGGGATTAGCCAAGAATTTGGAATCATAAGGTAGAGGATATTAAATGGAGTAAAAGGGAGTTAGTCCCTGCTGGTCCTGGGGAGGTGTCTGGAAAGCAAGACAAAGAGGCCAGAGGAGACTGTGTCGTAGGAAGAGGGAGTCCCGTGTATGTCCTGGTTTCTCCTGGAGCCTTGGCTTGTTGAGGGAAACTTGTGCTAAGATGATGAGGAGGCTTCTTCTATTTCCACCTGGGACTGTGGAAGGAGCCTGAGGTACAGGGCAGCCCTGGTCTAACAAGGGAAGGCAGTGTAGTTACACGACGGGAGGATCTAAATCTGTGGCCCCAATTCCAGTTCACATCCTTGGAGGTAAGTGTTGCTGAGCTGACAGCCAGCAGGTAAGGACAAAGGATTGCTTAAGCTAAAGCTGCGATAGCAGATGTGTGTGAGGGTCCCAGCCTCCGTGAACATCGAAGGGAGGTTGATGAGGCAAGAGGGAGGGGCAGCTGGGTCCTGATGGATCCTAGAAAGAACACACTGTGAATTCATCACCTCCAGAGGCAGACACCAGCAGGAAGCCCAGAGGAGGAGGGGACCATTCACCTCTCAGCAGACCCAAGTGCACAACCAAGGACCAACTTGAGATCAGGGGGTTCCATTTACCCTCAAATAACACGAGACCCAGGTGACCCCCCCCACCATGTTCCAGATACCATGTTAGAAAGAAGCAAGGGGGGGCAGTGAGAAATCGCAAGACTACCATCAGCCCCTCCCCCTCCAATAAACTGCGTTAAACCTAGAGATTGTTTAAATTATTGTTTTAAACAAATTGGAATCAAACTAAGCTGGACTAAAATTTAAAAATTTTCCCACTGCTCAGCAGCTGGTGGTTGTAAGGGTGTTCAGAATTATTTTAAGAGCACAGCTTCTGGACTGGTGCAGTGGTTAAGAATCCTCCTGCCAATGCAGAAGACACGGGCTCGAGCCCTGGTCCGGGAAGATCCCACATGCCCCGGAGCAATTAAGCCCGTGCACCACAACTACTGAGCCCGGGCTCTAGAGCCCGTGAGCCACAACTACTGAGCCCACGTGCCACAACTACTGAAGCCCACGCGCCTAGAACCTGTGCTCCACAACAAGAGAAGACACCGCAATGAGAGGCCCATGCAACGCAACAAAGAGTAGCCCCCGCTTGCCACAACTAGAGAAAGCCTGCGTAGCAACAAAGACCCAACGCAGCGAAAACTAAAATAAAATAAAAACAAACAAAAAAAGAGCACAGCTTCTCACCTGGGAATCTTGCTAAACCGAAAATTCTGATTCACTAGGTCTGGTGTGGAGCCTGAATTTCATTGCTTATCACTGTTTGTTGGATATTTTGTTTTCACTCCCCTGTGTTTTCAAATTCGAACTCAGATTCACGTTTACATTTGGCTAGAGAATTTCAAAGTAATTCTTTCTAGAAAGTTACGTGGCTGGTCTGAAAAATATCTTTCTTTTGCTTTCAGAAATGACCCATGGTTTGTCTGGTATACAGAACTCTCATAAAATGTTATTTCCTCAGAAATTGGCCATCGTTGCTCCAAGTTGTGTTGGGCATTTGGTATTGCAAATGAGAATTCTGATGTCAGCAATCTCTTTCTTTTGCAGTCAAACTATATTTTGTATTTATATTAGAAAATGCTTATTTTATCCTTAGAAATCAAATGTATTTTTCAATTTGTTTCAATTTTTTCAATAATCCTGCCAAACATTTGTGAGGCATTTTGAATTGGAATTCATATGATTCTTAAACTTGGGGAAATTTCCTTTGGGTGTTTGTTCTGTTTTGCTTTTGTTTTTATTTTTTGGCTTATACTCTATCTGCTTGATTGTTTCCTAGCATTCCTATTTCATGAATATGCGGTCTCTTTGCTCTATTTTCATGTCTCACCTTTCCGTTTTTTTTTTTTTTGTTTTGTTTTGTTTTGTTTTGTTTTGTTTTGGCGGTACGCGCGCCTCTCACTGTTGTGGCCTCTCCCGTTGCGGACGCTCAGGCTCAGCGGCCATGGCTCACGGACCCAGCCGCTCCGCGGCATGTGGGATCTTCCCAGACCGGGGCACGAGCCCGTATCCCCTGCATCGGCAGGCGGACTCTCAACCACTGCGCCACCAGGGAAGCCCTCATCTTTCCTTTTATAAAATCTTTTTCTTGGTCTTTTTGCTCTGCACTCTGAATGAGTCATTTACCCTTATAAATCATTATTTTCATTTTGGGGAATGTTCATTTTAACAATGTTTTTAATAATTTAAAATTTTTTGACAGTTATGTTTTTTCATTTGAAAGAATTAGTTCTTATTTTTGTTGTTAGTCCTATTTTATGGCAAGATTTATTTATTGTTGCAATAGCCCCGAAATCAATGTGAAAATACATGTTTAAATATTGTTAAATTCTCTTCTGTTTTCTGCATTAATTCTATCTTACTGGGAGCATTTATCAACTACTCGACTTGGCATCATATGTTCAAGTGGCTGATGTTGCTCAGGATCCACGTTGCTGTCTGTCTCCATTTTCACCTGTGATAGTGGAGCCCATTGTATGGATGGAGACGTGGGCTCTGTTAGTATCCATGTCAGTTTCACTGCAGGACACCCCAGCTTAGGTGCAGGGAAGATGTTGGGGTAATTTTCTCTCTTAAAAGCTAAAGGTGATCCTCCTGAGTTTAGGAAGCCAGCAGAGGTTATTCTTTTCCCACAATGGCCAGAAAGAATTCACTTGATATGTGAGTTTCTCGCTGCAAAATAACCACTGGCAAATTCTCCAGTCTCATTTGTATTGTTTCAGTTGACACCTATGGCACCAGAATTGCAGATGGTACCCATCTCCAGCTGTCAGTGATGAGAGAGCTTTTTTTTTCCATATTAGGTGAGACACCTGTGTGAGGAACTAGGAGGGGGATGAAGATCAAAGACAGAGAGCATGTTCTTAGGCTGCACTTTTGTCCACACGTACCTGACAATTCACAGTTGTGGTAGGAGGGATTTGAGCATCTACCTTCAGTGTAATAATCCATTTTATGCAAACAGTCATAGTTTGGGAAGAGGAGATCCTTGTTTCCCTTACTAGGTAGTAATCATTTCCTACTCAAAGCCCATCAATACCAATCAAATTGTTCTGCATGTGAATGAGTTTGGAAAGGAAATCCCCTACAATTTGGAGCTGTAATGAAATGCAACAGGATGGTATTCACAAATATAGAAAAAAAATTTAAATTTCCAGGAAAGAACTTCATCTAAAAAAAACATATTTCATGGAAGCATGTGAGGGCTATATTAAAAACTATACATTTTAGTTAGAGGCCTGACACTACCTGAACTTCAAGACTTACTAAAAAACTACAATAATTTAGTCAGCATGATATTGGTGAAAGAATAGACAAATAGGTCAATAGAACAGAAAGAGAGCTCATAAATAGACTCACACAAATATACTCAACTAATTTTTGACAAAGGAGCAAAGGCAATTCAATGGAAAAATGATAGTCTTTTAAACAAATAGTGCTGGAGCCAGACATCCATGTGTAAAAAAAAAGTGAATCTAAACACGGACTTTGCACCTTTCATAAAAATTAGCTCAAATGGGTCACATACCTAAATATAAAACACAAAACTATAATACTTTTAGAGGACACCATAGGAGAAAATCTACATAACCTTGGGTTCAGCGATGAATTTTTAAATGAAAAATTCAAACAAGAACTGATGAGTTGGACTGCATTAAGATTTTACATTTCTGCTCTGCTGATGAATGGACAAAGAAGATGTGGTATATGTATGTGTGTATATATATATATATATATGTACACACACACACACACACACACACACACACACACACACTATGGAATATTACTCGGCCATAAAAAAGAAGGAAATTTTTCCATTTGCAACAACATGGATGGACTTGGAGGGCATTATGCTAAGTGAAATAAGTCTGACACAGAAAGACAA
Organism: Delphinus delphis; assembly: GCF_949987515.2. Lineage (NCBI taxonomy): Eukaryota > Metazoa > Chordata > Mammalia > Artiodactyla > Delphinidae > Delphinus > Delphinus delphis. Next base: position 13,989,241 of record NC_082689.1, on the reverse strand, counting down.
CTACTGTATGATATCACTTATATGTAGAATCTAAAAAATACAACAAACTAATAAATATAACAAAAAAGAAAAAGACTCACAGATATAGAGAACAAATTAGTGGTTAACAGTAAAGAAAGGGAGGGGGGAGGGGTAATATAGGGGCAGGGGATTAAGAGGTACGAGCTATTGGTTTGGCCAAAAAGTTCATTCAGTTTTAAGTAAAAATAAAAGACACATTTTTAATTTTCACCAAAAATTTTATTGAACAATGTGTTCACTAACTGAACAAACTTTTTGGCCAACCCAATATTATGTATAAAATAAGCCTACAAGGATATATTTTTACAAGACAGGGAATATAGCCAATATTTTATAATATAATAACTATAAATGGAATAAAACCTTTAAAAATTGTGAATCCCTATACCGTACACCTGTAATGTATATAATATTGTATATCAAATATACTTCAATTAAAAAAAGACAAAATTAAAAGACAAAAACAAACAACTTCAGCTCTGCAAAACACATGACTAAAATAATGAAAAAACAAGCCACAGACTAGGAGAAAGGAGTTGCAAAGCACATATCTGATAAAGAACTTATAGCCAAAATATATAAATAACTCTTAAAACTCAACAATAAGAAAACAACCCATTTTTTAAATGGGCAATATCTGAACAGACTCCTCAATAAAGAAAATACAGAGGTGGCAGATAAGCATGTGAAAAGATGCTCAACATCATATGTCATTAGGCAAGTGCAAATTTAATAACAATGAGGTACCACTACACACCTATTAGAATTGCTAAAATCCAAAGACTGACAAGAGCAAATACCAGTGAGGATGTGGAACAACAAGAACTCCCATTCATTTTTGGTGGGAATGCAAAATGGTACACTTCAAAAGACAGTTTGACAGATTCTTACAAAGCTAAACATGGTCATCACCTATGATCCAGAACCCTTGGTATTTACCCAGAGGAGCTGAAAACTATGTCCACGCAAATCTGCACATGCATATTTATAGCAGCTTTATCCATAATCGGAAAAAGTTGGAAACAACCAAGATGTCCTTTAATAGATAAACCGTACTACATCCCTACAATGGAATATTATTCTGTGATGAAAGAAATGAGTTATCAAGCTACAAAAAGACAAGGAGGAACCTTAAATACTTATTCCCAAGTGAATAAAGCCAGTCTGAAAAGACTACAGGCTATATGATTCCAACTATGTGACATTTTGGAAAAGGCAGACCCATATAGAGACTAAAATGATCAGTGTCTGTCAGAGGTCTGAGAGGAGGCAGGAAGGAATGAAAAAGTGGAAAACAAGGGATTTATGAATGAATGAATGAATGAATACAGAATGAAACTATTCTGTATGATACTGTAATGGTGGATACATGACATTAGGCATTTGTCAAAACCCATAGAACTGTATGGCACAAAGAGTGAAGGACATTTAGTTAATAACAGTGGGTCCCCATTGGTTCATATGTACCACAGTAACTCAAGATGTAGGGGAGGGCTTCCCTGGTGGCACAGTGGTTGGGAGTCCGCCTGCCGATGCAGGGGACGCGGGTTCGTGCCCCAGTCTGGGAGGATCCCACGTGCCGCGGAGCGGCTGGGTCCGTGAGCCATGGCCGCTGGGCCTGCGCGTCCGGAGCCTGTGCTCCGTGGCAGGAGAGGCCACAGCAGTGAGAGGCCCGCGTACCACAAAAAAAAAAAAAAAATTTAGGGGAACTGTAAGCAGGAGAGAGATGGGGTATGTGAGAACTCTCCGTACTTTCTGCTAAATATTCTGTAAACCTAAAACTGCTCTGAAAATTAGTCTATTAATTAAAAAAAACAAACAAACTATACCTCCCCATCCACTTCCTACTCCTCATAATTTCCCAAGTGAAAGCAGGTTCCAATGAAATATCGAGGGCATGACGGGCAATGTGAAGTCTTTCTGGACGGGGTGGTTCTTTCCTCAATAGCACCTGCGTGCCACATTGCTGAGTGTTCACGTGATGGTCTTGCCTCTCCATTTGGAAGCCATGTTCTTTAAGGTGGTCGGTTAAGTGCCTTGCATGTAGTGGGTTGTTTTTCATTAACCATCTTATTTTATTTTATTTTTTTGGTCGCGAAGCAGGGCATGCAGGATCTCTAGTTCCCTGACCAGGGATCGAAGCCACACCCTCTGTGGTGGAAGCGCGGAGTCTTAACCACTGGACCCCCAGGGAAGTCCCTGTAGTGGATTCTTGATAGCTACTAGCTAAATCAACCTCATTCTGTACCCACTCTTCCAATTACTTTTGGTATTTCAAACCCAAGGATGATAAATTGTCAAATACGCTGCCACCAGCGTGAAAAGACTTAAGATGTCAAATTATACTATTGGCCCTCAACTTCACATGAGTTTTCTACCGGCAAAACACTTCCACACAGCCTTCTTCACACAAATTGTACAGCCAGATCAAAGGATGGCCTGTTAATAATTTAGGAATACTGTTCTATGTTATGCAGTAACAGAAGAAAAGAAACTGGTCAATGTGACAAAAAATTGAAGGTGATCCACTGGCTGATCTCAGATTGATGTGCCTTGATTTTGTGCCAGTCGATTCTCATCCCATGACTGTGTAGAGGTCATTAAACTCCTTGGGCTTCTATCCATAAAGAAAATAAATCTTGACCTATGGCTCATTTAACTAATTATAATTTTTATTTTGAAGAAAAAGAGAAAATAATTAGTTTACTTGGTCTGGCAGGCTGAATGATGCTCCCTTTCTCCCCAGATGTCCACACCCGAATCCCTGAGACCCGTGAATATGTTACCTTATAGGGCAAAAGGGACCCTGCAGATGTGATTAAGTTAAAACTCTTGAGAGGGAAGATTATCCTGGGTCATCAGGATGGGCCTGATGTGATTACAGTGTCCTCGTAAGAGGGAAGCAGGAGGGTCAGGGTCGGAGAGAAGGTGATGTGGCAACAGAAGCAGTGAGGGAGAAGGAGAGAAGATGCTATGCTGCTAGTTTTTTTTTTTTTTTTTTTTTTTTTTGCGGTACGTGGGCCTCTCACCGCTGTGGCCTCTCCCGTTGCGGAGCACAGGCTCTGGACGCTCCGCGGCATGTGGGCTCTTCCCGGACCGGGGCACGAACCCGTGTCCCCTGCATTGGCAGGCGGACTCTCAACTACTGCGCCACCAGGGAAGCCCTACACTGCTAGCTTTGATGATGAAAGAAGAGGCCAGGAGCCCAGGAATGTAGCAGCCTCAGGGAGCTAGAGAAGGTGAAGAAATGGATCCTCCCCTAGAGCCTCCAATGGAACAACCCTGCTGTTACTTTGACTTTAGACCCATGAGACTGATTTTGGACGTCTGACTTCCAGAACTGTAAGATAATAAATTTAGGCCATTATGTTTGTGGTAATTTATTACAACAGCAATAGGAAACATACATTCAGGGAAAGAGAATACACTTAGTAGTAGTTTTCATTCTGGAACAAATTGATTTGAAATTAAGAAAACAAACAACAGAAATGTAAATCAAAACTACAATAAAATATCACCTCACACTAGTCAGAATGGCCATATCGAAAAATCTACAAACAATAAGTGCTGGAGAGGGTATGGAGAAAAGGGAACGCTCTTGCACTGTTGGTGGGAATGTAAATTGATACAGCCACTATGGAGAACAGTATGGAGGTTCCCTAAAAATAGAACTACCATACGACCCAGCAATCCCACTCCTGGGTATATATCCAGAGAAAAACTTGGTTCAAAAGTATACATGCACCCCAATGTTCGATGCAGCACTGTTTACAATAGCCAAGACATGAAACAACCTAAATGTCCATCACCAGATGAATGTATAAAGATGTGGTATATATATATATATATACAATGAAATATTACTCAGCCATTAAAAAGAATGAAATAATGCCATTTGCAGCAACATGGATGGACCTAAATACTATTATACTAAGTGAAGTAAGTCAAAGACAAATATCATATGATATTGCTTATATGTGGAACCTAAAAAAATGAGGGCTTCCCTGGTGGCGCAGTGGTTGAGAGTCCGCCTGCCGATGCAGGGGACACAGGTTCGTGCCCCAGTCCGGGAAGATCCCACATGCCGTGGAGCAGCTGTGCCCGTGAGCCATGGCCGCTGAGCCTGCGCGTCCAGAGCCTGTGCTCCGCAACGGGAGAGGCCACAACAGTGAGAGGCCCGCGTACCGCAAAAAAAAAAAAAAAAAAAAAAAAGGATACAAATGAACTTATTCACCAAACAGAAACAGACTTAGAGTACGAACTTATGGTTACCAGGGGGGAAGGGTGGTGGGGAGGGATAGATTGGGAGTTTGGGATTGACATGTACGAAAGAAAAAGAAAACAAACAACAATAACAACAAAAGGACTTGTGTGTGTGTATGTGTATGAAAATATGTCCAGTCAATCCGGGGGCTCCAGGAAAACTGCAAGTCTACTTGGGGAGGACTGGCCGTTATCCAGGAGTCTTGGGAAGCAACACACATCTAACCAAAAGGAGTGGATTTTTAATGGTCGGACTTAGATTAAAATTAAGAAAAATGCAAATGTTCCTGACAGTGTGTAAATCAGAATTTTCAAAGGAAAATGCTAATTAGTGGATGAGTTAAATGAGACAGATCCCATGCACTGGAGGCCAGGAGACTATATTTGGCAATTGTGCCCTTTACACTGGGGTCAAATCCCCATTTTGTTTCTGTCTGGAGAGGCTGGTCATAACCAGCGTGTTGGCACACTCTGTAAAGGAGCGCTCTCCCTTGAGAAGCATCAGCTTCACTGGAGAGCAGGGAAATGTCCATAACCTCAAGCAAACAGGTAGAAGAAAGGAGAGTAGTAGCAAGTCAGAGTTCAGGTTTGGAAGTTAACTGTGTTGGGAGAGTTAAATCAGATGTGTAATAGGAGCAAAACTGGAAACTCATAGGAAGAAGGGATGCATCTGACTCAGAAAAGGAACCAAAGGACTCAAGTCAGAGCCAGTCTGGGTGAACCCCACACACTCAGTCCGTCAGGGGCCCTTTCTTCAGGTGGCTGCTACTTCCAGACACCAGCAGACTTGGAACTAATATTCTCAGTCCCACTTTGCTTCACGTGTATGTGTGACCACAGCCTGAATAAAACAGGTAAAGAGGTGAACATTTTTTGTGGAGAGGGGAGCTGGGAGAAGGCTATTTAGCACACGTCATAGTATGCTAGAAAATGAACGTGTGAATGGTAAAGTTTATCAGAATCTTTGGAGGAATAAGGCATTTGGGGAAATAGGGAAATGAAGGTGTGAAAAGGGAAGTGACTTGCTGAGAATTAAGACAGTATAATTATTTTATTTTCTCCCCTTACTGATTATTTTTGTAATGAGTGGAATTACCATTCAAAGTGCCTCCTCACTGATATTTTAATTTTGCTTCAACATAATTTTAATTATCTTCTAGGAGGAGGAATTAAGCAAGTTTACATACAATGATAAACTAGATCTAAGAAAAGCATCTTTATATTTTATACAATTGTCAAATGCTTGTTTCTCATTAGAAACATTACATCATGGTAAAAGTGAACTTCATCTTATTGTCACGTAAGTAAGTCCTGAATTCAACTGTAAGCATAAAAAGATTGTGTATGTAAAACATTATGGTTCAGTTTATCTGGAATATGCATGATGAGTCAAACAAGAGTTGTTTTTTTCATTCTGGGCTTTGCCTTCCTCCCCATCTTTCCCATCCCAGTAAAGAGCTCCTCTACCCACCTCTCTGCCTAAACCCTGAAGTCCTATTTGGGTCCAGCTTTAGCTTCCACATTCAATCAGCAGGATTGTTCGTTCTACCTCAAAAACAAATCCCCAATCCATCTCATTTTCAATCTTTACTTTCATCATCCTTGTTCAAATGCTACCATGATCTCTTAAGGAGATTACAGGCACACCTTGGAGATATTTCAGGTTTGGTTCTAGACTACTGCAATAAGCAAGTCACATTAATTTTCAACTCTGGTATCAGTCCAGGTCCAATCAGGTGACAGATACCACACAGTAATTTAAACAGGGGAAGTTTAAAATAAGGAATTATTAAGCTATTTAGAGAAAGCTGTGAAGACTGCAAGAGAACCCTAATGGGCACCTTAGGGTTGACGAAGAGTGCTAGAAGGACAATCGAAGAAGGTGCAGGTGCCGTCCACTGGGAGGAGGAGAATCTCCTGACCCGTCGTCACCCAGCAAGCAGGAACAATCCTCTGGGATGCAGGCAAGCCAAGGTTGATGGTAGTTGTGTGGAAGGAGTTGTGCGGCTGCAGGTACAAGGACTTTTGGAATTGACAGTGTCCATGCTGGAAAGGCCATGAGGAACAAACCCCAGGTTGTGCGGAGGGGTTGGTTGTAGAGAGGGGCTAGTTGTGCAGAGGGGGCTGGCTGTACAGAGGTGCAGGCTGTACAGAGGGGTTGGTTGTGCAGAGGAGGCTGGCTGTACAGAGGGGGCTGGTTGTGCAGAGGGGGCTGGCTGTACAGAGGTGCAGGCTGTACAGAGGGGTTGGTTGTGCAGAGGAGGCTGGCTGTACAGAGGGGGCTGGTTGTGCAGAGGGGGCTGGTTGTACAGAGGGGGCTGGTTGTGCAGAGGGGGCTGGTTGTACAGAGGGGGCTGCCTGTACAGAGGGGGCAGGCTGTACAGAGGGGTTGGTTGTACAGAGGAGGCTGGCTGTACAGAGGGGTTGGTTGTACAGAGGGGGCTGCCTGTACAGAGGGGGCAGGCTGTACAGAGGGGGCTGGCTGTACAGAGGGGTTGGTTGTACAGAGGGGGTTGGTTGTACACAGGGTGCTGCCTGTACAGAGGGGTTGGCTGTACAGAGGGTGCTGGTTGTACAGAGGGAATTGGGCGTGCAGAGGGGGTTGGCGCCCCACTGCAGGCACTGCTGGAACCAGGGGCTAGAGAGCCGCTGTGAACTTCTGTGCATGGCTTGGCCCAGATGGCTAGAATGCTGCGTGGGATGAAAGTCAAATGGCTGGTTTATTAAGGCCTCTTGGCATGCTTGGGGGTGGGGCCTGAGGAGAGGGTGAGGGCGCAGCGATCTTCGCTGAAGTGCAGGTCCACACTGTCTGGGGTCCCCAGCCAAGCTGCTAAGCCTGAGTCAGGGCTTAAGAAAGCCCTGAGGGTGGCGGCTAAATGCTGGAGAGAGCTACACCCTGTGGGCGCCTAGCACTGGCAAAACACTGCAAGCTGAGCAGCGGACCGAAGAAAAGGGCCCTCCCCTAGATCCTGGTGGGTGAGCCACCAGGCCCAGGACAGACAACTCTTTCCCCTGCAACGTCCCATCAATACCTTCTACTGATAGAGTTTAACAACGTGTCAGCGGGCAAAGGAGAACTGTTTAAAGGGCGCAGGTCCATTTGCACAGATGAAGGGCGCATTTGGAGCTGAGGCATCACGTGGATAACTGACACATGTCCTTGGTATGTTCTTCCAGTCTCATGGCTTTAAATACCATCTACCTACTGACAACTGTGAAATTTATTATTTCCACCCCACAGCCCTGCCGTAAACTGCAGATGTAGTCTAACCGCTTACTCGATGTACACACTTGGTTGTCTGCTAGACACTGAAACTTAACAGGCTCTAAACTGAACTCAACTCACCCCTCCCTGAAAATAAAATGATCAGTTTTGTTGTGAACCTAAAACTGCTCTAAAAAATAAAGGTTATTAATAAAAATAATAAATGTCAAAAATCTAAAAAAATGAAAAAAGAGAACTACCCTATTCACCTTCTCCCCCTATTAGGTAATGGCAAATCTGTCTTTTCAGTTTCTCAGACCAAATGCCTTGGTGTCATCTCTTTCACTGCCCACATCCTATCAATCACATCCTGCTTGTAAAATATATGCGGAATCTCATCACTTTTCTGCATCCACTTCCACCACCCTGGTCCAAGCTCTCATCATCTCCCACCTCGGGGTATTGCAGTAGCCATAGAACATAGCCGCTAGAGTGGTCTTTCCAAAGGATGAGTTAGAGGGTGTCATTCCTCTGTTCAGCCCGCACAATGGCTCTCCATTCCACTTGGAGTAAAAGCCAGTCTTCTCCAGGGCCTGCAGAGTCCTCCGCCATCTGGCCCCTCTTACCTCCCACTTCTCTCTCTCCCTCCCCGACTCTGCACTAGCAACGTCAGCTCCATCTCTGTTGCTTTAACACTTTAATCAGGTCTTTCAACTGTCTTATTTCTCTGCCTGGGACATGCTTTCGTGATACTGGCAAGGCTTGCTTGCTCCTTCACTTCTTCCAAATCCTACTCGCTCAAATGCGACCTTCTGAATAAGACAGACTTACGCTCATCGTCCTGTTCAGAATTAGGGCCTAACCACCTTCCACCATGCCACTCCTCGTGCCCTTGAGCTGCTTTTATTTTTTTCTCACAGTTCTTATCACATTTTTCATGTTATATAATTCATTATATTTGGCAATTCTCCTCAGTGTACTCTTCCTGAGGGCAAGGTTTTTTGTCTATTTTGCTCACTGCTGAGCCGCCGGTGCCTAAATAAAACTACAGGGCACAGAGAAGATATATACCTAAATAGCTGTGAAGATACATATTAAGTATGGTTAACTACTGAAAGATACATAATATAAACAAATGAATTCTATGCAAAACTATATTAGTCAATGTAAGTTAACTAAATTTCATTACATTCATATTCTTTAAATGTAGTAGGTTACGTATGATACACAAACTAGGTAACAGATTGGGAATGTTCATTTAACAGCAACACCCAAATTCCACCTGTGGATCGTGGGAGTTCCCATCGCTAATGCTGGTAGCTTCTGAAAATACGCACATCTTATAAGTTGTCTGCACATACTCTGTCTTGAGTGAATTCAGTAATGGGATTTGCTATTGTCACCCAATCCTCCACGGTCCCCTTTTAACTTCTTCACTCCTTTTTCAAGAAAGTTTGTTTCGTTTTTAGTAAATCCGGACTGACAAACTTAAAATAACTACAAGTCAATGTAGAGGCAATTTTACATTACGCAATTACACGCCGTTATTCTGGAGGTTAGATTTCCCCTACACTTCAGAATCCAAACCCAAGTTGCCCTGCAAACTCTCACAAAGCCAGGCCCTTTATTCCTCCCCTCCTTGTGTCTTAGTCTCGTTTACTGCTGAATAGCAGTTTCACCACTGCAGTTACTTTGTTTCCATCTGTAGCACAGGAGAAGCAATGAGGCTGTTAGAGGCAAGCATACTGAACAAGGCGGCAACTTGCAGCCAGACTCCGCCAGACTTGGAGGGAGGCCACAGACAAGCCCCAGACAAAAGGCACAAAACTTTACTATAGTTGATGCCCAGAATCATGAGATCAGATTATATATCCACTCACCTCTTCTCAAAAAAGGTGCATACATGTGTAACACAGTTGCAGAAAGCTGACCCCAGAAATTACAAAAAGAATATAAATCATGTAAATCTTTGGCTGTGCTAGATCAATGCAGCACTTTTGTATATATGTACACATTTTTTGTTTTTGCTTTTCTAGTATGTACATTTCTTACCAAAGAAGGAAATTATTTACATCACAATATTTGATAATACACACTTAACCATGTGAAGTTAACTTCATATGAATACAACTTTAATATTTATTAGTCAACAAATTTCCTAGAGTTCCTTCTATGCAGGCTTATATGTATGCATACATTTTTTGCCTAACAGAATTTTACTGATATTTAATAATACACTGTTTCTTAGCAAAGGTAGTAAAGTAAAATGGGTCTAAACTCACTTTATTACTATGTGGTTTGCCATTTGATAAATTATATATCTAGTAATTTATAACAGAAATTACCATCTACCCGATACCTAATTTTAAGATCTAATGTCACTTATCATGCACACACAAATGTGCATACCCAAACCCGTGGGCACACACACACATACCCAAATCTATGCACACACACACACACACACATATACAGCTGACCTTTGAACACCACAGGTTTAAGCTGCACAGGTCCACTTAAACACAGAATTTTCTTCAATAAATATGTACTACAGTACATGATCCGTAGTTGGTTGAATCTTCTGATGCAGAACTGCAGATACAAGGGGTCGACTAAAGTTATACACTGATTTTCGACTGGGGGTGGGGTGCGGTAGGAGAGGGTATCAGCACCCCAAATCCCTCATTGTTCAAGGGTCTACTATACATACATATATACATGTACAAAAACATTTATACAAAACTGGCTTTCATAATAAGAAACTACGGTGTAGCACAGGGAACTCTAATGGCCTATATGGGAAAAGAATCTAAAAAAAAAGTGGATATATGCGTAAATATAACTGATTCACTTTGTTGTACACCTGAAACTAATACATTGTAAACCAACTATACTCCAATGAAAAAAAATGGATTTCAATAATTTGATTGTATTGTACATAACTCTTTTAGCAACTCACTTTTTGGTCTTATTGATTGCAAAGTAGGAAATATGGGGCTTTTAAGGAAGGATTGTAGGAAGTTCATAATAGATAATTAAGCCTTTTGTTTCAAGATACACTAGTTCAAAGGCAAGGGGAGAACAGTATCAACTGGCTTAGTATATAAATCAAAGTTTCTAGGTAATGGGCTCAGTTGGTTAGAGCATGACGTAATGAGGTTATACAGCAGCCTGGGTTCATAAGCAGGGCTATTAACTATACAGAACAGGGAGGACCCTACCCATTGTCTCATAAGTGAATGCTGTTATTAAGGGGTGGAATGAAGTTAGCATTTGAAAACTAAGTGACAGGTATCGCGCTAAGAGCTATTACAGTGAAAGCATGCCAGCAGCTGCTCCTTTGATAAATTCTAGTTCCAAATTTTCTAAGTAAAGCTACAGAGGGAAAATTCTCTCTCAGGAGCAGTAACGTCATTTGTCACCTAGTTCTACCACTGGATTCCTGGTTGAGGCCAACGGAGAAGTAAACATTAGAAAGATCAGTAAACATTAATATGCTGTGTATCCATACTTGGGTTGAAGCAGCAATTACTGGCCTTGGATGATCCTCAAACCAGACTAACTCTCCCTGCAAATACTTTGCACCATTTGGATTACACTGATAATGGCCAAAACTATGGTTTACACTTGTTTATGATCTTACAAGGCTGGCAACACAAACATACCAATGTTTTGGTCACCCAGATCTCATTAAATTGATTCTAAACCAATGGTTCTTTATGGGAGAAAAAAAACAAATCAGTTCAGTGGGCACTGACTTTTTTCTTAGAATCACTCTTTTATGTTGCTATCTAAACTCATACTAATGGGATGGAGGTCACTGGGCTTTGAACACTTGGTTTCTAAATTTAATTTCTCCCAGTGAAAATGCCTAATTAAAATTCTAAGACCACAGGTTCCCCTTTGACTGTGACGACAATATTACAATATTACTGATCCAGCCACCCCCCCCACCCCCGGATTTAGGAGGATCCACTAATGACAACTGATTGGTTGTGATTAATACTGTGATCTGTGACCACGAGTAGCTTGAAATTAACTGGTCCACTTGGTAATCAAACCACTTGACCTGACCATGTTGCCATAACCAGCTGAGGTTTAAGTAAGTACATGTAAGATGTGTAGGAGCATCTCATAACTTGCATACCATATCAAATGAATGTCCTCTTCAATTAGGAAAACTGGGAACTTATATGCTTTATTATAACACATGTAGTCTAAAGCAATGGTTCCTGATTTAGCTGCACAGAAGAATCACCTCAGACCTACTAAATCATAATCTACAAGAGGCGTTATGTTTTTGTTTGGTTTTAAAGCTTCCTTAAGAAATTCCGGTGTACTTCTAGGTTTTAAAACACCAAAGCACTTGTCACTCCTCTTCTGGAGCAGCTTTTAAAAGCTACTGCAACCTGTCACTCCTTTGAGAATGGATTGCATTATTTTCTAATCAGCTCAAGTCAGGTGGATTAGATGCCTTACTACAAATTTGGATAATACTAATTTCGGTCAGAAGATAGTAACTTTGCTTTTCTTAGGAGTACTGCAAAACACCTTTGCAGCCAAACCTAAGAGGGGGAATTTTTTTTTAAAGTGATACTATAAACATAGTACTGTAACATCTTACGGAAAAATCTGAACGAACTTTTTGGCCAACCCAATATGTATAGACTTTCTTACTTTAAGGGCAGTCCCCTCCCACCCCACCCCCTTCATTCCGATGTAGAAGTTGCAACAGGCTTTTGACAGAGTCTATTTCATAGTTACATACACTGGTTGCCTATTGCTAGAGCTACACACCGGAACAAAATGCAGATTTCATCCTTCTCCTCACTTGATTCCATGCCCTTTAGGTAAGTTTTGTCTCTTTCTGCTTACAACTGCATTCCATTAAAAAAAAAAATCAGTCTAGTGGTTATTTTTTTAATAGAGGATAGCATCATGTAGGAAATAAAAGATTAATTCTATATTGTTATCTGACATCAGTTCTATAAACTTACTATAAACAAAATACACATATACCACATACAGTGATATGCACAGCTAATATTACCAATTTTTCTCTTGTGCAGGTTCTACACAGGTTTCACAGTATCAAATTCTCCAAAGAACACTTTCTAAAAAAAAATCAACACAAACTTTCACCATAATACTCACCAAGAAAATCACCTTTCAGATGCAAATTCAGTTCATAAAGTTTTGCCCACCATCTGCCAAAACAACTGGGGACACATTAACACTAATTAGAGAAGCACAGGTTTTGGAATCACACAGACCTGTGCCCAAATTCCTGTACGCCATTATCTCCAAGTGGGATCATGAATTTTTATATCACTAGTCTGAGTGAGTTTTTTCCATGGGATGTTGTGAGTCAAGAGGGCTTTAAAATCAGCATTTAATACCATCTGGAACAACCCAGCAGTTGGTCTACACTTCCCACTTTTTACCTAGTTAAAAACCAAACATCAAGTGATTTCCATTTACAAAAGTAAAAAAAATATAATCCTTACTCCATGAATACTGTCATACTCCTGATAATGCAGTACAAATTTTAATTTATGAAGTTCAATTTTTTTAAGACTTTCTTCCAAATCACTTCGTGATCGTTAAGCACATTCATCTGAGATTTACTGAGTGCCTACACCCACCACATGCCAGACATTGTGTTGAGGCATTTATTCAAGAATCACAACTGCAGAAAGAATTTTAAGACTTAGAATTTATTTTTCCCACACTGCAAAAAGTCCTAAAGTTTCGTGTATTATTTGAACTGTACTTTACCTGAATACTGAACTTCGACAATTTCATTGTGACTAAAATGTTCCTAAGATTACTTTGAGCTCCTCACACACAGTTATCTTGGCATGGCTTACTGGAGGTTCACCTTAGACCCTAATACTAAGGATCAAATCACTTAAATGACCCATTTACAAATTTGCTATTTCTGAAATTATTAAATGGGCTTTCAAGTTAATTCTAGCTATTCATGTTTCCCTAAGTTAGCTTCATGACCAATCTCTGTATCATTACTTGTTAAATTCAGTCATTCTTACGTCTTCTCTTACTTCTGGCTAAATAATGTGGTATAGAAAAGGCATGCAGTAAGTAAAATGTTTCTTAAAACCCCAGATTTGAATTTAAATAAAGCATCTCTCCATGTTACCCATTAAAGTATGTAAGACATTCACTAAGACTCCAGAATAGCGGCCTTTACCTTCCCTGTATCCCTTCCTACTAAAAACTGTGATCAGCAAGTAGTATAAAGGCAATAAAATTGTCTTAAGTTCCATACTGAGATGCTTCACGTTCCATATTGAGATGCTTTGTGTATTATCTTTAACTTTAGCTTGCCATAAGTTCTTTTTCATGTGAATGAGATACAAACTAAATGATAAATTTATAAATAGAAAATGATGCCAACCTGCAATATGGAAGATAAGCTAGGAGCCAGACATATGATCAAACCTAGGTCCAGCTCCTGGCTCTGCCATTTCCTAGTAGCAACCTTGGGCAACGCTGGTATAATTAACAGTTCTCATCTCACAGAGCCCATGTGATGACTAAATGAAACACATATAAAAAGCACTCAGAAATAGTGTCTGGCACATGATAATAAGTACGTATGTTGTTACTGTTTAACATTTCTAATGTTTCTGCTTTTGGGAATATAAATGTTATTTTGCTAACCTGAAATGTTTTAACATTCTTATCAAGAGTACAAAACACTTATTGACTGACTATATGCACCATACAGAATACACGATCTACAATTTTGATAGGTGACAGCTTTCCTCCCCAGACTGAAACAATCTAATAGTATTCATCAGATACCATGTGAAAAACAAGGCTATAAAAACTGAGTCTTAAGTTACAGTAGGCAGGCAAAGATATAACCCTCTAATACTTATTCAAAATGAGTATTTAAAACTGTAAACAAAAAAAAAAAAACCTCAGCATTATCTGGATTTAACACACTGCAGTTATTTTCCAAAATTAGGAACTAAATATTTAGAAGCCTGAGATCATGCCAACTAGTCTCCTAGGGATGGAGGCATAATTGTAAGATCACTTAGTTGCCACCTAAGCCTTTCTTGCTACCCAACATACACACTGAGGGATGGAACATCAACAGTGCTTCACTATGACAAGTTCTTTGTCAAGAAAGTGTACTAGCATCTTGGAGTTTGGGGGTGGTACATGTCTATATTTACAGTGCTACACACGTGATTCTAACACATCCTTTAGCAAGACATGCACCCCTTCCCATCCCCTTTTAAAACTCATTGACATAAAGAACCTTGCAATCACAACCACAGTTTATTTTGTGAGGCTGTGTGTTCCCTAACTGCAATGAATTTTCAATCTTTAAATAATATAACTATATAACAATTCAAAATAAACACTGTCCTGAATTCAAAAATGATAGCAGAGAATTACAATTTAACAAGTGAACAAAGAGTACATCATTTTTGCAGTTGGAAAACTATGCATCCATCCTCCTTAAAATTCTTCAAGCAAATCACCAAAATCTATTCACATCAACAGGATTAAATGAATGGTTAGGATGCATTATTCTTTTGAGATTAAGACATTAAAAAATGAAGAAAAACGGCATGAATGATCTCTTGCTGAAAAGAAAGCAAGGTCAAAATGTATCACTACGAGCTTAACGAGCTAAAATAAAATGCACTAAATGCGCTAAAACATATAAAACATGTTAGGTGATCCAATTTTCTTTTTCAATGCAGCATCATTCTGCGACCACTCGACTCAACTGCAATTGACTGAAATGCAACTGAATGCAAATGGTTGCCTTCGCCCACCATACAACTGCAATTCAGAAATGTTTTAATACATTTACAAGCATTTAGAAGCATAAATATCAAACCTGTTCTCCAAAACTAACAAGTATGTCTCTGAATTCTAAATGTGATTTGTACATCCACACTTGAGACAATGACATAAATTTAACTTGACTGATTTTTAATAGTTCAAACCAGCACTTAAATTTTTGTTTTAATGTCTCATTTAGACTTCAAATGGAAGTTTTTACATCTTTCATATTTATTTACTTGACAATCTGAGTGTTCTATTTCCCAAAGTGTTATATATATACCAATTAAATGATATATACAACACTTTGGGAAACAGAACACTCAGATTGTCAAGTTAATAAAAAAATTATGAAACGTGAAAGAACCAGTATTTTCCTGTAGGTAAACACCCTGTCATTAAAGAAATTCCAATTGTGTAAAATCAGAAAGGGAAACCCTTCGGCTTTCCTTGTTACACCTGACCTACTATCACTCAAGTATGGTGAAAGTATCCTGAGAATAATGTTCATGATAGTTTTCATTTGTATCTTAATTGCATCATGTAAAAGTGGAAAACATAGAGATTAAGAGCGTTAAGACTTATAATTCTACAGGACAGATGGAGACAAAATTAAATGTAGGAAGAGCATATTTGCAAGTTAAAGGAAAATTATAACCCAAGACGCATGGGGAAAAATATTTATGTGGAGTTTTTAATCCATATTAGAATTCAGTTGTAACTTGACCATAAATTTAAAACAGATACCATCTTCTGAGACATACATTCTAATAAATGTATCAACAGTATCATAGTCAGTTGGTTACTTGAACTTATTAGTAACATGTCATTTTTCCATCAACAGAAATCTATAGTGGTTTGCCCCAATTACATATCTGAAACATTGTCTTATGAAAACAAAATTAAATAAAACTGAAGATAAAAATACTCTGAAGTTAAAATAAAGCAAACTATAATCCTCGGCAGATCAATCAGGTAAAAAATATTGGTGAAAGTTGGAAGCACAGGATAACTGACATGAATCTTCAGCACAAAGCACATCTTTTGAAAACATGAAACGATGACTCTTTGGAGGACAACAGCTAAGAATGATCCAAGAATCATCAGGTTTGAAAAATATTGCTTAATCACTTTCCAAAACGCAGCTGCAAGAACTAAAGATCTTATTAAAAAATATTAAGGTAATCGTATTTATTGCATCTTTAGAATGCATTTTGAAACAGAAAATTAACAGTGCATCCCAGCTTCACCAAAATATATATTTAAGAGAGGGTGAACCTAAGATATTTAGAAACAAAGTGTAGACTGTATGTGCTTTTCAGAGGGGCTGAATTAAATACAACCAGCTGCCAACTTTGTGCTCTGACACACCTGAATTAGTGAGTATGTGTATACTAAATTCATTTATTTTTGTCTACAATAAAATGAAATAAAAACACTGCCCTATACAATCCACTATTAGCAGTGAGTACAACAGCAAAAAATTATTGTACAATTTATACATACTAAAATATTTTCTTTCTCTAGAGATAATGCAGAACAAAACCTAATCATTGTAAGAATTTGCGACATCTCAAATTACAGTAGGGAAAAATCAAACCAGGGTGTATACTGAGCCCAAAACAAAGGTTCCTGGTCATTAGGCTATTAGATTAGTAAGTGCAAGTGGTAGAATAAAGCATGCTCAAATTTTATGCTTGGGTCTCTGTATATTTATCAA
The DNA here is from genome assembly GCF_949987515.2 of Delphinus delphis. Classification (NCBI taxonomy): domain Eukaryota; kingdom Metazoa; phylum Chordata; class Mammalia; order Artiodactyla; family Delphinidae; genus Delphinus; species Delphinus delphis. Next base: position 13,972,202 of record NC_082689.1, on the reverse strand, counting down.
ACCTTTAAATTAAACAAGACGAGCTAAAGAAATGCCTTAAGCAGAGCGAGATGGGAATTGTGTCATTTCCTTTACCATTTTTGTTACCCAACTTATACAATGCGCAAAGTGCTAAGCAACACTACAAAAACACATTTACATGAACACTGAAGACCTGGGGAAATGAAATCCAACAATTTTATTTTAATGAGCTGTATTTTCTAAATTTTGTTTTATTTTTTCCTGTTTTCATACAGTATTGAAAACAAAACGCGGCACATTCACATTTTCCCGAGGAACTGTAAAGATGATCTCTACAGGGATAAACGTTGTAAAGCCTGAAGCTCAATCAACTGATGTTGAAAACTCTCAAAGGGAGTAAAGGCTTGATCTGAATGGTCTAAAACATGTACTGTAATTTAATAGAAGAGATGGTCGTCTTAATATTTAATGATTTAAAAGAACTTCCCAGTCCATGCGAAGAGTACAGTCCAATAATAAATCAAGTTTCTGAATGCATTTTATGCTACATATGTGTATACTTTGCGATCCTCAGGTGTTCGTGCCAAATATTCTCTCTCAATGAGTCCTTCGATACGTTTTTTAATAACAACTGGACTTGGTAAGAATCGAGCCTTCAACTGCTGAGTTACCTAAAAGAGAAGGTTAAAAAAAAACAACACTAATTCCTACCAGAAAATTAAAAAACAAAAACAAAAAACATTTCTATATAAACACACAAAAATTCTTATTTTTGAGTAGAACTGATACGTCATTTTAAGACTCAGCTCAAACTTTACTAATTTGATTATGAACATTAAAAATACAGAAAATTAAAAAGGATTCTATTTGAAAATGTAATGTATGGCTAGAACATACCTCCTCACATCAGAATGTGAATGCTAAAGTGGATTAATAGACAAATTAGTTGAAATATACTAGTATGAATTTATACCACCGTACAGTTTAACCCATTTTGAAGCTATAATCTAATGACTTCTGGGTTACTCTCCCAATTCACAGAATTTGGGTAGCATAATGTGTTTAAAAGCACAAACTCGGGACTCAGACTTGCCTGGATTCAAATCCCAGCTCTACGACTTACTAGCTCTGGGCCCTTGGGAAAGTTACTTAACCTCATGAAGTTGTTGTGTATATTAAATGAGTTAACAGATGTGATGCTTTAGAATAATGCCCAGTCCATAGTTAAGTGCTACTGTTGGTATTCTTTTCTCCAACAGCTGTCGGGATTCTACGTATTGTGACATCGGTAATAATACAACAGGAACTACAGCAGTAGCCGAAATCTGACTATGCACTATGTATCAGTCAGTTTTGTTTATATTTATTTATTTAATGCTCTTAACCCTGCAAAGTAGGTTGTCTCGTTTTACAAATGAGGAAAATAAGCCAGAAAGGAAAAATGATATGAACAAGTAGTAAATAGAGCCAGAAGAGATGAGAATCTACATCCTCCTGCCCCTGAAGCCCATGCTTTTCTCACTAATCCAGTTAGTGATCTTGCAGATCACTCATCTAGCCATAACCCAGCTTCTCTTTTACTCATGTTGGATCAGTTCATTTCGAAGGCTGCAATGGATTATTAACTCTTCAAAATCGGAAACGTCAGCACTTCACTCCCCAACTAAAATCCATCACTCTTCTAATATTATCACTCCAGTATCAACAAATTTGTTCTCAACCCACTTGAGACCCTCAATCAATCCTCTGGTCCTTTCTTCTAAGCTATCAATAACTTCTTTGTCTGACCTCACCTCTTTCCTTCATAAAAGATCACCTGAGCTGCACCCCCAACAGTACCTTCAACTCCCTGACTCCTTTGGTTCTGTTCCATAAGCACCTATTCTACATTTACTACATCACCCGAAATCCACTACTCGGTTCTTTGAGTAAAGTTGTCGTTTTTACACCTTTTGTGTAGACCTGGGGTCCACAGGCAAATACAGCCCGCTGCCTGTTGTAATCCCTCCTGGAACACAGCACACTCACTTGTTATCTACGGGTGCTTTCATGCTGCAACTGGCCATTTAAAAAAAGGTTGCCAATCTCTGGTTTAGGCTGATAACACAAATTTACAGCATTCAAGGTCAGCAAGTTCTCAAGCACCATAACCTCACATCCTGTTTTACATAAGAAAAGAGGCCATTTCAGTTTGAAATTCCTCAAACTCCCACAACCTTACATTTATCCATTTATCCATTTGTCCATGCTTGTTTCCATGCTTCATTCCAACCACCCCTGCACCCAGCCCTGGGTTCTCGGGAAAGGTATTTGGTAGCATCCCTGTTAACACATCTACCACCTACCTGTGTTCTCTATACAACCCTCTCGCTTTTCTTTTTCTAGACTTGAGTACATCAAGTAACCCCTCATCTCATTTTTCTTCCCTTTTGTTTTTAAGCATCTCTTCTTATCCTTAGAATATAAATATAACTCAATGTCTTCTCATCTAGAAAAACAGTACCCAGAAGCCCTCAACTAAACACTTAATCCTCTAGTATTGCTCTCTGTGCCCTTCCCACGAGCCAACACCTCAAAGGAGAAACCACTCACTTGGTGGTTTCACCTCCATTTACTTCTCAAGGAACTGCCATCAAATGTCTATTCTTACCAGTCCAATGAAAACGGGAAAACTAACCAGTCACCTAATTGCCAACATGTCTTAAAGGTTTACTTGTTTTGGTTTTTTAATGATTTTTAAAATTACTGACTGACCACTCACCTATAATTCTCTTCCTCTGCCATGTGATACGAAGTCACATATAAAAAGTGGTATTAGCTGACCCGTGGAACACAGCAGCACACTGCCCCTCCCTTTTCAGTTAAAGAAACCAGCCTCTACCTGGCCAAGCAAGCAAGGGCCTCAGAGACGTCCTCCACTCCTCCCTCTCATTTCCCACGATCAGTCAATAAATGCTGTCAATTTCACTTCCTATGTGTCTTCATTCAGCTCTCTATCTTCAACCAATACTTTATTCAGCCCTAATCACCTTGTTCCTCACTATTCCAATGGCTTCACAATGGTCTTCCCTTCCTTAGTTTCCTAACTTTTACTCAATAAATAAGCCATTAATTTTTAGAAGTATAGGTAGTTTGTTTTACATCAAAGTACTAAATAGCGGTGAAAAGCTTTTTCTTTATTCTTCATGTGACAATATTCTATTATTATCTTCATTACAAACATATTAGTTCTTAAAGTGTGCACATATTTTGACGCATTGCTATGTTTAACTATCAAGCAAGTACCATGCTTTTAATAATGTGTTATTTGACTACGGTTTTCTAATTTTAAGACTGTATTTTAAATTAGCTGAATACAGTACTTTCCTAAATTTAAATAGTTAAAGTAATTTTGTCTTTTCTACATTAATCCAGTCTGGAAGTGTCCTCACCTCTGCTACTAACACATTGTGCTGCATCTTCTTCCTAGATTTCATTATCCGCACTATAGCAGCTTCTATCTCATGTTTTCTGTCGTCATCTACTTTCTGCCGTGTTTCTTTCCTTTCTGGGTCAGATTCACCTTGTTTGGCAGCAACTAAAAGAGAAATAAAGACATTTACCATGTGATTATGATGTAAATTTCAAAAGTAAGGAAAAATGTTTGTAAGCAAACTTAATATAATTTACTATTATCAAGAGAGAAATCAATGTCAACCTCTGAATATACACCACACATATACTTATTAATTAAACACTCAAAAAGTGCCTAATTCAACGTTTACTTTAATAAATATTTAAATAATTAACAAGCAGTGATATAAAAATTCTTCAATTCTATATTATTCTTTTTAAATATTAGGAGTTTAATTTTACAGAGATAATAAAACCAATTTTATTTTTATAGAATTCAATGACTCCTTTCCTAGAAGAAAAACACTAGCTGGATATATTTAGCAGTAAAATTATCAGTAAATAGTTTTCATTGCTTGTAACTTCCAGAGGTTAACTAGTATTTTACCACCATGACTCCAAGTTAAACCTCACCAAAAGTACCTCAAACAGAAGAAATGTGGGGACTTTAAGAGGAGGAAAGAACAGGTATTGCCAAGATTTAGTTAACTAAATAAAAAATTTAAAGTACCACTAGAATGTCACTTAACTCCATAACAATTCTTTTGTACCTCTCATCAATTATTCAACAATTTCTTAACATGTATCTTGGTAATTATTAAATGTCATAATCTCAATATGACTAATGCAAACTATATTCCACTCTTTAGAAGTTTTACTGTTATTCCCTATAGTCTTCAAGGCAACTGCTAAAGAAATAAGTATAAAAGTCCCTTTCTCTTATAACTTTGCTCTAATTGAAGCAGCAGAGAAAGATTTTTTTTGTTTATTTGGTCATCAATAGGAGATAGATGTGAAGTTTCTGGAGGGAGAAATTGTAAAATTACAAAGAACCATATGCAACATTGCTGACTTAGGCCTGGGCACAACCAGGAGATAGCAGACTGTACAATTCAGAAGATCATTTTGGTGTGCATATTCATTTAGCTGTTTCTAATTAGAATCCCTTGGTTAAGAATTCTGCTTCAGTATCTTCTCCCAAGTTAATCAATACCTTAATAAAAAAGAGTAAAATTAGAATAAAATGCTCAACTAAAGAAGAAAAATGCTTTTCTTCAAAAATTCAATGTCATAAGGGGAAAAAAAAGATAGAGGCACTGGATTAGATTGAATAGAACTAAAGAAACATTAAAATCAATGTAATGTGGAACCCTGGACTGAATCCTGGATCCAAAAAATAAGATATGAAAGGCATTTTTGAGATAACTGTGGACATGTAAATATGGGTGATATATAGATGTTTGGAATTAATTTTTTGGGGTGTGATACAGTATTACAATTATGTGGTAAAATCTTAATTCTGAGATAGGTATATGCTCAAGTATTTAAGTGGGAAGTGTTATAACGCTGGCAAATTAAGTTAAAATGATGTAGGAAAGGAGGCGGAGTGGAAAGATGCGGAGTTAGCGTCTCCCCACAACTAGGGCACCTGCCGGCTGCTGGTGGGGGACTCTCATGCCCAAGGAGACGGGAGGAACTGCAAAGTGAACCGGTAGGACACAGGGTGAGTGGGGGGGGAGGAGAAGTGGAGGCCAGACAGGATCGGCACCCCTGAGGCCGGGTAGGTCAGAAGACACGGGCAGGAGGGACTCACCAGGAAGAGTGGGAAAGAAGCCTGCTGAGTTCCCAGGCCAGTCCCTTGCCCCCCAAAGTCCACTCCAGGCCACGTAGGTCCTTGGGGGCACAGGAGGGAAGCCCAGGAGATCAGGAGGGGCCCTCCCAGACCAGAGGCGCAGGAGAGGAGAGGAGGGCATTTGCCCCACCACTTGAGCCCAGGAAGCCTGCTGAGCCCCTAGGTGAGGTCCCCTGCCCTCTGAGACCAGGTGTGGGGGGCAAGCCTGGGCCCCTTCTGTTCCTTGAGCCTAAGCTCCACCCCCCACAGCCCCCAGGGCCTTTTCCAGCCCTGTGGGTCCTGAGCATAGGCCCTGCCCACCACCCAAACCTCGCTCTTGCTTAAGCAACCCCTCCACAGCCAAGGCCCCTATCCCTTTTCCTTTTATCTCACCACTGGACCGACAGAGAACCTCAGACCCCAGGGAATATTCATCAGAGTGAGGACCACAGAGGTCCTCAGCTCAGCATGAAGACCCAGCTCTACCCAATAAGCCTACAAACTCCAGTGCTGGAAGCCTCAGGACAAACCAGTAAGGTAGGAACACAATCCCCTCATTAAAAAAAAAAAAAAAAAGAGACAGCAAAAAACATGTCACGGATGAAGGAGTAAGGTAAAAACCTAATGGGCCAAATAAATTAAGAGGAAATAGGCAACCTACCTGAAAAAGAATTCAGAATAATGACAGTAAAGATGATCCAGAATCTCAGAAATAGAATGAAGGTACAGATTGAGAACATACAAGAAATGTTTAACAAAGATCTAGAAGAACTAAAGAACAGAGATGAACATAATAACTGAAATGAAAATTACACTAGAAGGAAACAATTACAGAATAACTGAGGCAGAAGAACAAATCAGTGAGCTGGAAGTCAAAATGGTGGAAGTAACTGCCGAGGAGCAGAATAAAGAAAAAAGAATGAAAAGAATTGAAGACAATCTCGGAGACCTCTGGGACAACACGAAACTCACCAATATTCGAATTAGAGGGGTCCCAGAAGAAGAAAAGAAAAAGAAAGGGTCTGAGAAAATATTTGAAGAGATTATAATTGAAAACTTCCCTAACACGGGAAAGGAAATAGTCACCCAAGTCCAGGAAGCACAGAGTCCCATACAGGATAAACCGGAGGAAAAACACACCAAGACATGTAATCATCAAAGTAAAAAAAATTAAATTCAAAGAAAAACTATTAAAAGCAGCAAGGGAAAAAACAAGAAATGACATACAAAAGAATCCCCATAAGGTTATCAGCTGATTTTTCAGTGGAAACTCTGCAGGCCAGAAGGGAGTGGCAGGATACACTTAAAGTGATGAAAGAGAAAAACCTACAACCAAGATTACTCTACCCAGCAAGGAGGTCATTAAGATTCGATGGAGAGGGCTTCCCTGGTGGCACAGTGGTTGGGAGTCCGCCTGCCGATGCAGGGGACGCGGGTTTGTGTCCCAGTCCGGGAGGATCCCACATGCCGTGGAGCGGCTGGGCCTGTGGGCGATGGCCGCTGGGCCTGCGCGTCCGGAGCCTGTGCTCCACAATGGGAGAAGCCACAACAGTGAGAGGCCCGCGTACCACCAAAAAAAAAAAAAGATTCAGTGGAGAAGTCAAAAGCTTTTCAGACAAGCAAAAGCTAAGAGAATTCATCACCACCAAACCAGCTTTACAACAAACGCTCAAGAAACTTTGCTAAGGGGGAAACACAAGAGAAGAAAAAGACCCACAAAGACAAACCCAAACAATTAAGAAAATGGTAATAGGAACATACATATTGATTATTACCTTCAACGTGAATGGATTAAATGCTCCAACCAAAAGACACAGACTTGCTGAATGGATACAAAAACAAGTCTCATATATATGCTGTCTAGAAGAGACCCATTTCAGACCTACGGACACATACAGGCTGAAACTGAAGGGATGGAAAAAAGATATTCCATGCAAATGGAAAGAAAGCTGAAGTAGCAATACTCGTATCAGATAAAATAGACTTTAAAATAAACACTGTTACAAGAGATAAGGAGGGACACTATATAATGATCACAGGATCAATCCAAGAAGAAGATACAACAATTATAAATGTTTAGGCACCAACACAGCAGCACCTCAATACGTAAGGCAAATGCTAACAACCATGAAAGGAGAAACTGACAGAAACACAATAATAGTAGGGGACTTTAGCACCCCACTTACATCAATGGACAGATCAACCAAACAGAGAATAAATAAGGAAACACAACCTTTAAATGACACAAGAGACCAGATAGATCTAATTGATATTTATAGAACATTCTACCCAAAAGTGGCAGAATACACTTTCTTCTCAAGTGCACATGGAACACTCTCCAGGATAGATCACATCTTGGGTCACAAATCAAGCCTTGAAAAACTTAAGAATATTGAAATTGTATCAAGCATCTTTTCTGACCACAATGCTATGAGACTAGAAATCAATTACAGGAAAAAACCTGTAAAAAACAAATACATGGAGACTAAACAGTGCTCTACTATACAACCAAGAGATTGAAGAAATCAAAAAGGAGATCAAAAAATACCTAAAACAAATGACAATGAAAACACGACGACCCCAAAACCTATGGGATTCAGCAAAAGCAGTTCTAAGAGGGAAGTTTATAGCAATAGAATCTCACCTCAAGAAACAAGAAAAATCTCAAATAAACAATCTAACCCTACACTTAAAACAACTAGAGAAAGAACAAAGAAAACCTAAAATCAGTAGAAGGAAAGAAATCATAAAGATCAAAGCAGAAATAAATGAAATACAAACAAAGAAAACAACAGCAAAGATCAATAAAAGTAAAAGCTGGTTCATTGAGAAGATAAACAAAATTGATAAACCTTTAGCCAAACTCATCAAAAAAAAAAAGGGAGAGGACACAAATCAATAAAATTAGAAATGAAAGAGGAGAAATCACAACTGACACTGCAGAAATACAAAGAATTATAAGAGACTACTACCAACAACTATATGCCAATAAAATGGACAACCACGAAGAAATGGTCAAATTCTTGGAAAGGTACAATTTTCCAAGACTGAACCAGAAAGAATTAGAAAATATAAACAGATGTATCACAAGTAATGAAATTGAAACCATAATTAAAAATCTTCCAACAAACAGAAGTCCAGGACCAGATGGCTTCACAGGCGAATTCTATCAAACATTTAGAGAAGCGCTAACACCCATCCTTCTCAAACTCTTCCAAAAAACTACACAGGGAGAAACACTCCCAAATTTATTCTACAAAGCCACCATCATCCTGATACCAAAACCAGAAAAAGATATCACAAAAAAAGAAAATTATAGACCAATATCACTGATGAACATAGACGGGAAAAACCTCAAGAAAATACTAGCAAACAGAATCGAAAAGCACATTAAAAGGACCATACACCATGATCAATGATTGGGAATTATCCCTGGGAATTATCCCAGGGATGCAAGGATTCTTCAATATATGCAATCTATCAATGTGATACACCACATTAGCAAATTAAGGAATAAGAACCATATGATCATCTCAATAGATGCAGAAAAAGCTTCTGACAAAATTCAACACCCATTTATGATAAAAACTCCAGAAAATGAGCATAGAGGGTACCTACCTCAACATAATCAAGGCCATATATGACAAACCCACAGCAAGCATCATACTCAATCATGAAAAACTGAAAGCATTTCCACTAAGATCAGGAACAAGACAAGGATGTTCACTCTCGCCACTATTATTCAACATAGTTTTGGAAGTCCTAGCCATAGCAATCAGAGAAGAAAAAGAAATAAAAGGAATACAAATTGGAAAAGAAGAAGTAAAACTGTCACTGTTTGCCAATGACATGATATTATATGTAGAAAATCCTAAAGATGCCACCAGAAAACTACTAGAACTAATCAATGAATTTGGTAAGGTTGCAGGATACAAAATTAATGCACAGAAATCTCTGGCATTCCTCTACACCAACAATGAAAAATCAGAAAGAGAAATAAAGGAAACACTCCCATTTGCCACTGCAACAAAAAGAATAAAATACCTAGGAATAAACCTGCCTAAGGAGGCAAAAGACTTGTACTCAGAAAACTATAAAACACTGATGAAAGAAATCAAAGATGACATAAACAGATGGAGAAATATATCATGTTCTTGGGTTGGAAGAATCAATACTGTGAAAATGACTATACTACCCAAAGCAATCTACAGATTCAATGCAATCCCTATCAAACTACCAATGGCATTCTTCACAGAATTAGAACAAAAAATTTTACAATTCGTATGGAAACATAAAAGACCCCGAATAGCCAAAGCATCTTGAGAAAGAAAAACAGAGTTGGAGGTATCAGGCTCCCCGACTTCAAACTACACCACAAAGCTACAGTAATCAAGACAGTACGGCAGTGACACAAAAACAGAAATACAGAGCAATGGTACGGGACAGAATGCCCAGAGATTAACCCACGCACATATGGTCAACTAATTTACGACAAAGGAGGCAAGAACATACAATGGAGAAAAGACAGCCTCTTCAATAAGTGGTGCTGGGAAAACTGGACAGCTACATGTAAAAGAATGAAATTAGAACTCTCCCTAACACCATACACAAAAATAAACTCCAAATGGGTTAAAGAATTAAATGTAAGACCAGACACTATAAAACTCTTAGGGGAAAACATAGGAAAAACACCCTTTGACATAAACCACAGCAAGATCTTTTTTGACCTACCTTCTAGAGTAAGGGAAATAAAAGCAAAAATAAACAAATGGGACTTAATTAAACCTAAAAGCTTTTGCACAGCAAAGGAAACCATAAACAAGACAAAAAGACAACCCTCAGAATGCGAGAAAATATTTGCAAATGAAACAACAAAGGATTAATCTCCAAAATATACAAACAGCTCATGGAACTCAATATAAAAAAAACAAACAATCCAGTTTAAAAATGGGTGGAAGACCCAAATAGACATTTCACAAATGAAGACACACAGATGGCCAAGAGGCACATGAAAAGATGCTCAGTATCACTAATTATTAGGGAAACGCAAATCAAAGCTACAATGAGGTATCACCTCATGTTGGTCAGAATGGCCGTTATCAAAAAATCTAGAAATAATAAATGCTGGAAAGGGTGTGGTGAAAAGGGAACTCTCCTGCACTGTTGGTGGGAATGTAAACTGATACAACCACTGTGGAAAACAGTATGGAGGTTCCTTAAAAAACTAAAACTAGAATTACCATATGACCCAACAATCTCACTACTGGGCATATACGCTGAGAAAACCATAATTCAAAAAGAGACATGTACCACAATGTTCACTGCAGCGCTATTTACAATAGCCAGGACATGGAACCAATCTATATGTCCAATGACAGATGAATGGATAAAGAAGATGTGGCACTTATATACAATGGAATATTACTCAGCCATAAAAAGAAAACTGGAGTTATTTGTAGTGAGGTGGATGGACCCAGAGTCTGTCACACAGAGTGAAGTAAATCAGAAAGAGAAAAACAAATATATATTAACACATATATGTGGAATCTAAAAAAAAGAGGTAGACATAGAAAATGGACTTGAGGACATGGGGTGGGAGGGCGACACTGGGGCGAAGTGAGAGTAGCATTGACATACATACACTACCGAATGTAAAATAGTTGGCTGATGGAAAGCAGCTGCATAGAACAGGGAGATGGGCTTGGTGCTTTGCAATGACCTAGAGACGTGGGATAGAGAGGATGGCAGGGTGGCTCAAAAGGGAGGGGATATGGGGACATGGCTAATTCACTTTCTTGTGCAACAGAAAGTAACACAGTATTGTAAAGCAATTATACTCAAATAAAGAACTATTTAAAAAATATTTTAAAAAATGCTGTAGGAAACATATACATATATGAAGGGAGAGAGGGAGAGCACAAGGGTGGAAATAAGGGTGCTTGAGCAAATGTGGCAAAGTTTTAACGATTATCTATTAGAGCATTTTTCACTTTTCCTGCAGATGTGAAAATATATAAAATAAAATGGTGGAGGGAAAAAAACTTTTTAACAATCCACTTGGTTCATCTAAATCTGGTCACCTAAATTAATATACTCCAAGATAAATGGGAAGATTGTGGTGATACACACTGAATTATGATGTTTTTAAAAATGTGAGGGCAGGAGCTCACTCCCAGAGCCTAGCACAATACTCTCTGCATTTAAGAAGAGCATAACAAGGGTATGTGCTGTGTAAGTGGGTACCTAAGTATCTAGATGTATTAGGAGGAAAGGGACAGAGAAGGTGAGTGCTGGTGGTGGGGAAGGCTGTCAACTATAGAAATCACTGTAAAATACAACGAATCTAATTCTTTTCAAAGGTTGTGTTATTTGAGTAAATGCTTTTCAGTTTTTGCTTGAATGTCTATTACTGACCACAGTAAAAAGCAGCAAAAGTAGGTAAGATCAGCCTCTCTGAATATTTGATTACGAGCCTGAGTACTTTCTCAAAAAGGCAAACATGTATTTTGACAACTTTAAAAACACTATGTGGTCACAATACTTATCACCAGAGAGAAAATTTTAACTTCTACAAAATATCAGTAAGAGCCAAGATAATCTAAGCACCATTTCAAAATGAAAAACATTTTTCTTTACAGAATTTTACAGCTGAAAAGAACTTTAAAAGGTCATCGAGTCAAATTCTTCATCATGTATAACTATATTCCTATTTTAATCAGATCTAAAATACTATACACACACACTTAACACCAAAAATTAACAATCTATGAAGAAGACTATTTTTCTGATAATCACAATAATATCTGACAATATTTGCAGGACACGATGGAATCTTGCATTACAAAGACACTTATTTATTTAGGATAAAGCAGGGTGAGGCTGGGTATTTCAGATATGTATCACCATATATCCTCCAAATCTGAAATTCAAGTAAGTCCTGATATCCAAAACCCATTTCTGCCCAAAACTACAGTCATATGTCTTGTACTGGGAGAAGAAGAAATTTTATTCCATGACCCTCCTTAGCACAGTTCTGTTTTATTTTTAATATACATGTGTCCCAAATATATGGATCAATTTTGGTGATGAAGATAAGATACAATGATAAGGTTTGCAATGATGGGACAAAGTAGTCAAGTCTGTAAAGAGAGACCACTCTGCTTTGAAAAGAATATCCAATTAGGGTCAAAAAGAAAAACAAAAGTATATTAAAATGTTCTTGAATCAATATATTCTGGCAATCAATTGTATATTTAACATTAAAATAATTTTAAAAAGACTATCTTTTATTAATATATAATGTAAAACCATTTTCAAATCAGAAAATTGTAGTCATTTAAAAAGTTAATCTTACAGTACAGACGTATTAGCTGTAATGGATAAACTAGCACTGGGAAGCTTACCTAATACTAGTTTTGAAACCAGGTAGCAAGCTACATTAGAGTTTTAAAAATCAGCAAAGGTAAAGTGCCTTTTTTCCTCCTTAAATGCATAGAAAATATACACCTTACATTGCTAAATATACAATAAGTAGGACGTTTACCATCAACCTAAAAAAAAGCTGTACCAAAATCTGTTCACAACAGGGTCATCACTGGTTTTAAGTTAGAGAGAGAATATGGGTTTTAAAATTTTGAAACTTAGAAAGTATTTATCAAATATAAATAGTTGCATTTAAAGATTAAATTTTAAATAGGTAACTCCCAATTTTGAGAAATTTGTAAATGCTTTAAAATAGACATCAATGACTATCAGTTAACCAGTTAAAAACAATTATAAATACTAATACGTTCATAAAATTATATTTCACTTGTAGAAAACCATATGGAAATAAATACTTGTTCACATTATGAATGACTTTTTTAAATGCTTACTGTACTTGGATTCAACTGCATTTTGACAGGAATACATATCAATAAAAGTGCTTTATTTCTTAAGCCTATATGTCATGCAGCACCAGAAAAGCATTACTTTTTAAAAAATAGAAATCCAACAATTAAGAATTTTTTTAGAAAGAAGAAATATATATAATTTTTTTAGAGAGAAAAATATAATTCCAGATACCTGTTTGAATCTTGACTCTGTGTAGTTTGGATGTGAACTGATCATTAACTGTAAATATGTGACCATTTTCTATTTCCTTTGACTTGGGTTCCTTTGTGAGAACCCGCTGTGTTGGTTTACCACAGGCGAGGGACTGCAGGGCTCTAACAAGTTCTCTTTCAGGGATATCTGTCTCTTGTTGGATTTCCTGAAATTTCATCAGATTAACATAATTAGATTTTTTGAAAGATTAATTAGTAAGTAAAATTGACGAAGCAGTAATTAGAGAGGTAATTCCATTAAATAATTTACAACAAAGAACTTCCTGACTATTATGACTCTAAAATCTCACTTATTTGAACAAATTAGAGAAAAAGGTAGTTCAAATTACAAAATACTGAGAAGACATGTACTTTTTGTTTCAGAGATATAAAGCGTAGTCTAAGAATGTCATCCAGCAGAGATTATTAAGGGACCTGCTTTAATATTTAGGTAAAAAACAAAGTGTTAATCAACATATGATTGCTAATTTTATAAATACTCTACAATCATCCTCTCAAGTTTACCCATACTACTCTTTTGCTTAGCAACTTCTTTCCTAGAAATAATCAAAGTAAGAGTGACCTAAGGTCTTCCATCATACTACCAAAATTTACAATCCAAGTTGACCATTTTTACTGCCTGTATAATCAAATTAAGAAAAAATTTTTTAAAATACTTGGTAATTAATACTAAATATGAAAAGCAACATGAAATATGTTTTGAAGTGCAGGTGATAATTTTTGCTACATTATTATGGTATGAATAAAATGTAATACTGAAAAAAAAAGCAGTTCAGGAAAGAGTGAATCTGTAACTTTTAAATTATATTCTTTTTTTTTTTTTTTTTTTTTTTGTGGTACGCGGGCCTCTCACTGTTGTGGCCTCTCCCGTGGCGGAGCACAGGCTCTGGACATGCAGGCCCAGCGGCCATGGCTCACAGGCCCAGCTGCTCCGCGGCATGTGGGATCTTCCCAGACTGGGGCACGAACCCGTGTCCCCTGCATCGGCAGGCGGACTCAACCACTGCGCCACCAGGGAAGCCCTCATTATATTCTTTTTATGTCAATGGGACAGTAAGAGAATTGTACATGTATATGATTTAGTCCCTTCACATCTACAGTACTGTATGGTGCAGCAAATCTTCGTATTAGGATACATCATTTTGATTCACATTGTATAAAGATGTTTTTTTCTCAAAAGGAGCTTAGGAAGAGTGGGTATAAAGATGGTGTTATTCAGAGTATGTAACTGATCTGGAGAGAGTTGTTCTCCCTTTCACAAGTCTCTGAAGAACAGTTTAGGCTTTTCTAAAGGACTGTCAGGTAAGTGAAACTGAAAGAAATGTGACCTTTAGTGATGACGATGCATATTCCCTTGCTTCAAATGATCTCAGCATGTCTACATACTTTAGACATATAAATGTTAATCCCACCATATTAAATAGGTGCTACTAATAATTAGAATGTTAACTGTAATTATTATGTACATGATAAAAGTGACTTATTTACATGTATTATTGTTTAACCATAGTCAAAGAACCGGAAATACCTTCTTAGGTGGTATTTTAACAACTACAGATCATTCCTAGAGGTAGCTACAGATCTTATTCAAATTACAACGGCGTTATATCCTAATAAACTCATAGTACTGAATAAGCTGAAAATGCATTTAATGCGCGTAACCTACTGAACATCCTAGCTGAGCCTAGCCTACCTTAAACATGCTCAGAACACGTACCTTAGCCTATAGTTGGGCAAAATCATCTAACACAAAGCCTATTTTTTATAATGGTGTTGAATATCTCATGTAATTATTGAATACTGTACTGAAAGTAAAAAATCAGAATGGTTGTATGGGTACAGAACGGTGATAAGTGTATCAGTTGTTTACTCTTGTGATCACCTAGCTGAGAGCTGCAGCTTGCTGATCCCAGCCTGGGAAAAGATCAAAATTCAAAGTACAGCCTCAACCGAATGCGTACTGCTTTGTGCCATCATAAAGTTGAAAAATCTTAAGTCAAACCACCATAAGTCAGGAAATGTCTGTACTGCAATTCAATGTTCATCCTTCTATATCATTTTTAAAAATACATCTACATACACACATATACACACACACACACATATGAATACAAATACACATATACATGTATGTACAGTAACATACTTACCTGTACACTAGTATCAGTGTTAAATATAAACAGGATCACACCATATGAATTCTTCCATTAATTTCTTGATGATTTTGCATGTTTGCATAACGACATTAAAGCTACAGGAATTCCATAGTACTGCTCTATCACAATATGGAGATTGAGATGGTATCCAATTTTGTGATGGAGCGTGCATTTCTGCCTGAGTACAAGAGTTAGGTTTCTGAAGCAGATTTCTAGAAATGTACTTGTTTCCTCAGAGTTATAAAGATTTTACAGACAGTGACAAACTGCCTTTCAAGTTTCTTAACTATTTAACTTCACAGCAGTTTCAAGTATTCATTCTCTCTACCTTCAAACAGAGAACTGGCTTTTTCTTTTGCCTATCTATTGGGCTAAAAATGTTATCTCATTATTTTAATTTGTACTTCTATAACCAATAGGAGAAAAAACCATCTTTTTATGTTTACAAGATATCTGTAACTCTTCTTCTGTGCTCTATCTATTCGTATTCCTTCCACGTTTTTCTATTCAACTGTTTTTGTATTGATTTACTGGTGCTCTTTATGTATTACAGTTTTCAATACTCTTACTTGCTGTAAATAATTTCTCCTAGACTCTTTTTTTTTTTTTTTTTTTGGGGGCGGGTATGCGGGCCTCTCACTGTTGTGGCCTCTCCCGCTGTGGAGCACAGGCTCCGGACGCGCAGGCTCAGCAGCCATGGCTCATGGGCCTAGTTGCTCCGCGGCATGTGGCATTTTCCCGGACCAGGGCACGAACCCATGTCCCCTGCATTGGCAGGCGGACTCTCAACCACTGCGCCACCAGGGAGGCCCTCTCCTAGACTCTTTATCTTCTCTTTTAACTTATTTCAGCATTTGCATGTTTTATTACTTTTTACTTGGTTAAATCTGTCAGTCTTTTTCTTTGTGGTTTATGTAACAGGCTTGAAAAAAGGCCTTACTTATATCACGCTTATCAAAATATTGTTTTTTTCTATTACATTTATAGATTTGTACTTACATCTACCTGGAATTTGATTTTACATTTGATATGACATATGGAACTAAGTTCGCCATACTATTCTCCTTCCATTCCCACAAATGAAGTAGCAGTTTTTTAAATTTAGTTTATTAGAAATAGTAAATATATCGCATTCCAAAAACCTCTCTATATACTCATCTGTTTCTGGACTATTTTGTTCAAATGATCTATTTGTTTACACATGTTAAAAACAATTTTAACTTTGAGGTATGTCTGGGTATTAAGACATACTCCTTTCCCTCTTACTGGGCCTTCCCATCTCCCAAATCCCTGCCCCTCTTTGCCTATTCTTGTGCATTTTCTTGCCCAGATGAACTCTGGGATCAGCCTGTCAAGTTTCACAGAAAAGAAATCTTCCGCAGATTTGGACTGACATTTCACTGAATTTATAGGTGACTTAAAAAAAAAAAAAAGTCCTTTATAACACATAGCTTTCCCTTTCAGGTACATTTACCCTTCCATATTCTTTTCTTTTATTGCCTTTTTCGATTAAGTCTTCTACTTTTTGGGTTAGAATGATTCCTAGAAAGATTATGATTCTTATTAAAACATCCTTTTTCTCATGTCATTTTCAGATTAATTCTGATGTAGAGAAAAGTTGACTTACAGTAAGTATGATTTATAGAAAAACTTTTCAACCAAACTCTCATTTCTCAGTTGATTATTACAGCTGACAATCATACTGTCGACAAACTTTGTCAACTCCTGATATTTATAAATTTCATTCCTTTTTCTTTCCTAGTGTGTTAATTAGGACCTGCCAGAACAAGGCTGGATAGCAGTAGTAAAGGCAGGTATCCTAAATTTTTCCTAACCTTAATGGGAAGGTGTCTAACATTTTACTACTAATTACTGTTTGCTTAGGTCTCTCATTTAAAGCTTAGGTCTCTCATTAGATACACCCATATGCCATTAGGCATTTCATTCTATTCTTAGGTGGCTAAGAGTCCCCCATCTGGAAATAAGAAGTGGGGACTGACTCTTCTCATGTGCTTTTTGCACATTTGTGGAAATCATTGATTTTCTCCTTGAAATGATGTCTGGTAATATAGCAGGTGATCAGTTAATTTTATTATTATTATAAAATCTCAGTAACTATCTGTTAACAAATTCCTTCTTTGTATTCCAGGAATAAACCCTGTTTGGACAGACTGAATTATTATTTCAATAGACTGCTGAATATAACTTGCTAATAATATTTTACTTAAGATTTGTGTATTTATTTTGAATAACCTATAGCTTCCCTTTCTTTTTTGTATTTTCCTTGTTCAGTTTTAGTAATAAGGTTATGCCAGCCTCAGATATTTCCCAAGAACAATTTGTGTATTTTGCTTTCTGAGTTTAAAGTTCCCTGTATAGCTTTCAATTTTAATTTGCTAATTGTGTTATTCAAATCTTCTATATCCCTCTTTTTTATCATATAGTCAATCAGTACACTTGTGAGGGATTTCTGTAACTGTGGAATTGTCTATTTCTCCTTGTACTTCCAACCATTTTCCTTCATATATTGTTATGCCACATTACTGACTGACATAAGTTCTCGATGAAATATCAATTACCACTGCTGTTTAATGGTTTTCTATTCAAATTCTGTCTGACATTAATTTTGCTACTGTCTACAATTAGCTTTTATATTTCAGACTCATTCTCAGAAATTTTTGAAAAGTATAATAAAGAACATTCAGAAAAATGTATTAATATCCATACCTCTTTCAAAAATTAAATGCTATTACTAAAAATCTAAGGTACAGATTACCACTATATGTATTTCCGTATTTTAGCTGTTCTAAATCACAATACGGACTTCATTCCAAAAACTATATAAAAAGAGGAAAAAGCCTGAGTAGCCTGATTACTATGGATTAAATGTGACACTCCAATAAATGTCACCTTTCGTAGGCAGTTTCCAAGATGGCCCACAATGATCCTGGTATGTTTTAACCTTGTGTGGTCCCCTCACTGCACCAGGGCTGACTTGAGTGACCAACAAAATAAGGAAGTGACGATACATGACTTCCAAGGCTGGGTCATAAAGGCACTGCAGGTTCTTCCTGGGTCTCTTGGATCGCTTGCTCTAGGGAAAGTTAGCCACCAGGAGGCAAGGACAATCAAACAGCCATGTTTGGTAAAGCCCATGTGGAGAGAAACTAAGACCTCTTACCAACAGCCAAAACAAACTTGCCAGCCACGTGGAAGAAGGCGCATACCGATAGCATTTTCCAGCCCTAGACAAACATTAGACAACTGAAGCCCCAGCTGACATCTTAAACTCACGAACGAGTCCAAGCCAGAACCACCCAGAAAGCCCCTCCTGAATCCCCAACCCACAGATACCACGAAAGATAATAAACTGTTAGTGGTTGTTTTAAAACATGAATTTGAGACCTGTTGTGTAGCATTAAATAATGAATACACCATCTTACTGAACTTATAAAGAAAGAATATTCAAAGATAAGAGATCAGCTTCCTTTAGTAATTCCTATAGTTAAATACTTTTAACTGTCTCCTCTAATTTGTGGCAATTTCTGTAAAAGAGATGTCTAACAAAACTTATGCGGCAGACTGACTACAAGCACATAGTGTGAGTAAAGACAAAAAACTTCATGTGCCTTTTCACTATTCCCTGGTTTGAGATGCAAGCAGCCAGAAGGTTTTGGAGCCATAGGAATGGCATTTTACATACGCCACTTATGCTCAGGCTTCTGGTTTGTGACTTAGCTAAAATTTAAAATATTACAGGAATTTTCTACTTAATTTTACCTTCTACCTAAATCACTGCTCACTAGCCTCACTGATCGCAAGCTGACTGGGACGAGAAAAGGAAGCTTGAACCACTAAAATTACTAGCAATTCCAATAATGGCTTAAGAAAATCAATTTATGTTTTTGTTTATCCCACTATTTTTGCCAGCTCTTTATAAAGTAGGACTCTGAAAACCAACTGCAGCATTTATCAAGTAGCTTATTTTGTTTAAAATACATTATCCATGAGAACAGCAGATTAAAACATCCAAGCTGTTAAAGATAATTCAATTCCACCTGTCTGACAAGGCTTACAATATTTGGGTAAGGTAGTCAATACTTACTTAATCAATATTCTTTAGAACTCAATCACATTTAACTTGTGCTTGAAACTTAAAGTTATTCCCTAGGTAAAACACGCCTGGAAATTTATAAGAGCAAAACCTCTTGGCTTAGCCACTGACCTAAAAATAAAACACTTACGTTTCAAAATATTTCCTTGAGGTACATCACATAAAAACAGTCATCTCTTAACTACTTATCATCATCACAAAAAGGGAATATGGAGATGAGTATTAAAATAGGCCTAGAATTTAATCTTGCTCTTCATTTCAAACTTCAACTTATTTCTTCCTATATTCATTCACCTATGTCTGAGAATTGATTTTCAGTTAAGTATAAATATGGCTATAATTCTACAGCTTTTTAAAATATTCATTCCTTATCTTTAAACTTACTAAAAATCACATGATCTTCATTTCAACTCCAACCTACTCATCAAAGGTATGGGAAAAGACTAAATGAATTTAATTCAATCAAATCATGACTTAATGGGAGAAATAAAAAGTATATTATAATATATATACTCTAAGAAAAAAAAAGAAAGTTGACACTATCAAAATAGTGTAAAATTAGCATAAGGATAGACATAGAAATTAATGAAATAGATCAGAGTGTGCAGAAATAGACCCACATACATATGGTCAACTGAATTTTTTTTTTTTTTTAAATAAAGGGCTCAAAGTAATTCAAAGGGAAAAGACTAGTGTTTTGGACAAATGATGCTGAAATGAACAACTGAATACCTATGTGTGGGGAGGAAATAATTCTTAATCCTTACCTCTAACCATACCAAAAAAATTAACTTGAAATTGATCACAGGCCTAAATGTAAAAGCTAAAACTATAAATCACTTAGAAGAAAATCTTTGCAAACTTGGGATAGCCAATAATTTCTTAGATAGGATATCAAAAGCATGAACCATAAACATAAAAAAGTGGCCACTGGACTTCGTCAATATTAAAAAGTTCTGCTCTTCAGAATATAACATTAAGAAAATGAAAAGTCAAGTGACAGACTGTGAGAAAATATTCACAGAACATAGATTTGATTTGATGAAGGATTTGTATCCAGAATTTGTAAAGAACTTTTAAAAAACCCGATAAAGATATGAACAAAGAATTCACCAAACAAGACATATAAGTGGCATATGAACAAATAAAAAATGCTCAATGTCATTATTAGTCAAGGAAAGAAATTAAATCCACAATGTATACGTACAATTACACACCAGCTAAAATGGCTAAAATTTAAAAGACAATACTAAATTTTGGAGAGGATGTGGGGCAACTAGAACTCTCCTACACTTGCTGGCAGTAATGTAAAATGGTAAAAATCACTTCGGGATGCAGTTTGGCAACTTCTTTAAAAAGTTAAACATACAGCTCTATTCACTACAGTCTAGATCTGAGAACAACCCAAATGCCGGGTGAGAATCAGAAACAATTGGTTAAAATTCACATAACCAGCCCATACCTCAAATGTGTATTTTTCTCTATTATTGAAGAGCATTAATATGGTCATCTGGAAAGTGGAGACTTGCAATATATGCTTCCGCGTATTAGAGCCAGTTACTTGTGCCCCTCCAACACCAACTTCAGATCCATCTTCCTGTTTAATTTTTTAAATATAAAAATAGAAACAAGATATAATTATCTCCTAGTAACTTTAACAGTATATTTGAAAAATAAGTTCTGTAATGCCCAACCTCCCCTTAACAAAATGATATAAACTCATTCCTATATAAAAAGGAAATGTTATTTTAAAAGTGTACGTGTAAATATGTGTGTATACATACACACAAAGTCTTTATTTAGGACTGTCCCATTTTTTTCCATTATGAACATTTTAATGTATCTGAGCAAGTAATGAGTAATTCCTTATATTTATAACTAAAATTATGTTAACAGTACACAATGGGATAATAATGGACTTATAAGATGCTACTGCCATTATACTACTACCCTAAAGTAGTATTAGGTTTCTTTCTGTGTGGTCTGATCGTGGTAAGAGTTCAAATAATAGCATAGGATGGGAAGAAAACACCTCTGCCATCCTTAAAGCCTATTCCTGCTCTATGATTTAGAAGTACAAAGTAGAAATTCAGTCCTCAATAATTAACATATGAATTATGTTTTTAAAACCTACTGATCAGTTTAATAAAACCTCAAAAGATAACATGATTATTTAGGAAAAAACCCTCTCCTTTAAAACAGAAACAAGAAAGCAATAATTAAAAGCTGAGTTCTTTAGTATGTATCCTTGACCTTCCCACTTACAGTTAAATATATAATAGTGTCAAACATTATTCAACTAACTGAACTCTAAGGACTATTTCCCACTTCATTAAATATAAAAATTAGAACATGTATATAGGCATCTTCAACAATATTAAAAAAAAAAACTTTGGTATTGCAGTGACAAGTAAGATTTTAATTAAAATATTTAATGAAACTGTTACTTGCTGCCAAGATGACAACTTAGGTATTTTAATGTTTTTTAGAAGCTTTTTATTATTTTGCCATTTTAAGCCAAATGACCCTGATTTGATTTATACCAAGCAATGAAGTATATTATTACTCTAAACCTCACAATTTTACATATAAAAAAGCAATTACTTCTTTAAATAAAGGCACTTCTCTAATGTATTTTTTTTTTTTTTTTTTTTTTTTTTGCAGTACGCGGGCCTCTCACTGTTGCGGCCTCTCCCGCTGCAGAGCACAGGCTCCGGACGCGCAGGCCCAGCGGCCACGGCTCACGGGCCCAGCCGCTCCGCGGCACGTGGGATCCTCCCGGACCGGGGCACGAACCCGCGTCCCCCGCATCGGCAGGCGGACCCCCAACCACCGCGCCACCAGGGAAGCCCCTGTACTGTTAATTTTTAAATAATCACTTTAGCAACATTTTGTACATTTCACAAATCTTACGTGTTAGCTTTCCCGGTTTCAATTTATTGGAAATAAGGATTATAGGAGACTGAGAATTTTGAAAAGGAACTCATGGCTTTGTATGCCCTCAAATCCATTATTTTATGCAATATTATCTCAAATCTAATCTTATAAATAAAACATGTAATTATATTATTTATTCCATAAGGAAGGCTACTGGTATAGTCTTCATATTGTCAAATGAAGTTAGCAACTAAGGGAACAGAAATCAATAAATCAAAGCCGAAGTTTCCCTCTTTTTAATATTTGAAACAGGTAAGGAAATAAAAGAAATAAATAATTTATCTAAGTCAAAAAAAATCACAAATCACTTCTGCAGACTAATTTTAAGTTACTTAATAAAAATACCTTCAAACTATTAATATTTACCTTTTTAACTGGTCCATAAAAGGTGGCATTGAGATCTGCAGAACCCATATGATGTTGGAGTGTGAGCTGTCGACCACTGTGTTTGGCTAAGTAAAACCTTCAGCAAATCAAACCATGTTTTTGAGAATCATGTAATTTATATATGTGAAATTATAAACTACCAACCCTTAACAAACATATATGCAAGGGAGACTTTAAAAGCTAAACAAAACCTTAGGAATCAAGTTCAGTTCCAATTTTTTTTTACAGAAAAGAAGCCCTAAATAAGGGGTGGGGGTGGCTGGGTGGGAAACAGACCTAAGAAACTTAGCTAGATAATAAGTGATAAAGGTAGCACACTAAGTACTTTCCACCAGTACATTTATTTGCCCCTGGCTGCTGCTCAGCCACCGCTGTTTATATGACCTCCTTTCTCCACAGTTAACCCAATAAGCAAGTCACCCCAAGCTAGTGTCAGACATCAACAATACAAAATATACTCCTAACCATGCACTAATGCTGAAGAAAGCAGATTGATATTCCTCTGAAAAGTTTATGCAATTCATCCTTACATATTAAATGCATAAAGGATAACATGAGATTTAAAAAATGGAGTATATACCCCTTCAATTGGGGACACTACTGAATGCTCAAATTTATCTAAATTCTGGACAATTTGTACTTAGAAATACAAAGTCTGATCTACATTTACCTTCTGAATATCTCAAAAGCATGTCTTGGTGCTGGTGGGATGTTGCACTTTGGTGTGGCTGACTGAGTGGGCCAATAACCTGTTGTGAGCACCCGAACTGTGAGATCAACACCACCTAAAGATACCTGTGGAAAAGAGAAGAAAATGTTCCCCCTTAATTAGCTAGGATGTGTTATCTGTTCCATACAGACACTGTGTTAGAGTTATCAAAGTAGTTATCTCCATATCCAACATTCAGCAAATAAAACACATCTTCTTAAAAGTTACACTCATCCAATGTTTTCCTAATTTTAACTATCCTGGCACATTTATAATTATTGCTTCAGATGCTGAATTTACAATACTGATCAAAGTTCCTAGCATATGAACAAAGTCTTACTGGTGTCATTGAAAAGTACAGAGATTTTGGTCCTCAAGATTTTTTTCAGATAAAATGTCAAGGGGCCATTATCAGTATCATTTTAGGGAAAATTCTAGAATAATACCTTTCATCTCAGCTTTTAAACATTTTTACCATCTTAACACAGAAACAACACATTTCTAATATCCCAGTCACATTTCAACTATATTGACCATAACCTCCATGCTTTCACATGCAGCTCACATTCTATCCTCTGTCCTCTGCATAGGACACTAGATCCAGTTCTACACAGCAGGTGCTCTATAAGCATTTGCATAATGTTTGACTACCTCTACAAAATATATGCTAGCATTACCATCACAATTAGATATTTTTTCTTTTTAAATAAATTACAATTTTAAGAAAACAAAAATAAAACACATCAACAGAAATTCTAAAGGGGGAAATATCTTTATTTTTAATATTCACAGCTTGTTTTAAACCATTATTCCATTTTTATGTAACCTGGATGATTTAGTGATAGAAATTCTTTAAAGAGAAAAATGAGTTTATAAATATCAAGAAGTATTCCACACTCAGATTTCTTCATAAATATCTAATAAATGATTTACTCTATTTTAAAGAAACTGAATCCAGAAATCTTACATGACACATAGGAGAGATGATCACAGCAGACTCTTAGATGATGAATGGAGAAGGGGCTGAGAACTGTTTGTACACTTGTAATTGGGAAGGGGGTCACAACTTGGTTCAATCCACCCAAGACAATGAAGTCTTTCATCTCTTTTCCCATATCTCCACGTCTTGCTCCCTAATCTTCAAGTCTTTCCTCAAAATGTCGTTTTTTAAAGGAGGCCTTCCTCGACCACTCTTCCTTGCTACAGATTTCCTCTATATCTCCTATCACCAGCTAAGGTGCTATGTAATTACTTATCTTGTTGATCATCCGTCTCCCAGATTGGAAAGTAAGCTCCAACATGGCAGGGATTTTTGTCTATTCTCTGCTGTATAACCAGTGCCTAGAAAAACGCTTGGCACAGAAACAATGAGTTATTTGTTAAATTAAAAAAAAGAAAAAGAGGGCTTTCCTGGTGTCGCAGTAGTTAAGAATCCGCCTGCCAATGCAGGGGGCATGGGTTCGAGTCCTGAGCCGGGAAGATCCCACATGCCAAGGAGCAACTAAGCCCGTGCGCCCCAACTACTGAGCCTGCGCTCTAGAGCCTGTGCTCCACAACAAGAGAAGCCACCGCAATGAGAAGCCCGCACACTGCAACGAAGAGTAGCCCCCCACTCACCACAACTAGAGAAAGCCCGTGCACAGCAACGAAGACCCGATACAGCCAAAAATAAATAAATAAATAAATAAATAAAATAAATTTATTAAAAAAGAAAAAGAAAGAACCTCAAGGAACTATTACTCTAATGGTTTGGACCTTTTCTTTCTACCTCTCTTAGTAATATATATATATATATATATATATTTTGCGGTATGCGGGCCTCTCACTGTTGTGGCCTCTCCTGTTGCGGAGCATAGGCTCTGGACACGCAGGCTCAGCGGCCATGGCTCACGGGCCCAGCGGCTCCGCGGCATGTGGGATCTTCCCGGACCAGGGCACGAACCCGTGTCCCCTGCATCGGCAGGCAGACTCTCAACCACTGTGCCACCAGGGAAGCCCCTCTTAGTAATATTTTTAAACCATTCAGCTTATTTTCCAAGATAGCACATGCCAGGGACAAGTACACAGAAACAGAGGTACCAGAAAAGTCTGTCTGGATGTGATATGATTTGCTGATATAAATAAACAGAAATACGATAGCAAGGTGGTTTTCCTGTTCCTATCCCCATTAAAAAAGTAAAACACAGGAAAGAAATGCACACTTAAATTTCCCTCAGCATAATAAATATGACTTATCTAATAAAATATACAAGTATTTAGCATTTTAAGAAAAGTACTTGTTAATATGACTTCTGAAAGTAAACAGAAGAGTCATTCTCTTGGTATATTTAAACAGGCCAAGAACCTTCAAGAAAGTTACAGAGAATTATCTGAGGATTGATGATGTTTTAAAAGGGTTCCAAGATTTCAGAAAGTTCAAGATTTGTTTTGATTCCTCTGTCACTTTTCATCAAATCTTTCTAATGAAGATTAAGGCTTAGGAGACGTAAAGCTTAAGATCCTTAGTTTAAACAATTACAAAATAGCCAATAACTGCATGCGAATAATGGCCTTACAAAGTGAAAGCTGCAACCAGATTAGCAGATATACAACTTTGAACATCTTGATAAGTACTCTACTTACTGGGATAACAAATTATGAAACAAATATTCCACCATAAAGTGCAGGATATATCTGAATAATCAAAATGAAAGAATAGAAAACGCACAACTTCATAACAATAGAAAATAACAAAAGCAAACAATCTGATGAAATGATCACGTTGAACGATCATTCCCTCTTTTTTTAAAAAGTGCAAGAGAGTGGTCGAGAGTAAATAAAGACCGTAATTTTCTTATCAAAATGCCTTCAACTACCACAGATAAGGTAATTAGACAGCTAAAAAAATAGTAAGGGTTCTGGACCCATCCGGGAACATTCCTTTACATGGTTTCAATACAGCATTTATTCAGACCAGGTTATCTCCTTATAGCTCTTAAATATGTGTAACATTAGTGGAAGAAAAACAAAAAACACAAAAAATGTACCATATGAAAATATGATTTTATCAATGCATTAGACAGAATGAAGCACAAATCCCTGAACAATCTAAAAGAGCAAAACATCTAGGATAATCACATTATTCAGTCCCTGCCCACTCAAATTTCTATTTATCACAGAGTCTATCTTTCCTGCTCTCAGCCTTTCTCCACTGTAAACATCCGAGGCAAATCACACAACTATTTATAACAAAGAGGAAACAGAAGTCCCTCTGAGTCAGAATGTCTTAATATATATAAATGTCCATTTCTACAGAATTAGGTATTTTCACATATTTTGTTTGTGATGAGACCTATGGGACCAGTAGAAGTGATGATCTTATATTTAAATATCAAAGAAAAGACCTCCAATTTTTTTTTAAATGGTTGTGACATGTCTTAATTATGAAGTAGTATACTGTCAGTTGAGAGAGAAAACATTAAAGAAAAAATGTGGAGTTCTCTAAACTTAAAGTTACAGTTGAAAAACAGTTTAAAAAAAAAAGAAGAGAGAAGGGAAAATTCTGAACTTCATTAAACCCCACTGAATCTTCACAACACCCCACTGGACTCCAAGGCCATATAAGTTGCAGCTTACTGCCTTCTGGGAATCACAATACAAAACCACATTTATAACACACTAGCATCAGTGTTTTTATACTCAGTTCACCCTCCACCGACCCTGAGGATGTCAGGCCCATTTATCCTGACATTTCAGATGAATAAGAATACTGACGTACAGGAAAATCAGGTAACAATTCTAAGATAGCACCATCCTGGGGTAAAGTAAAAGGAAGAGCATTAAAACTCAGTAAGCTTGCATAAGCCTGGTATTCTTTCCCTAACCTAAAAACGGTTATAACAGCAGAATCACTATTTATTAAATTTTCAGTATATTCCTTCAAGTGGGGAAGATAAACTAAGTTTTATAAGAATAAGAAAAAATATTTTAAGATTAATAGTTAGAAAAAGAGGTTATATGGGAGAAATAATTTTTAAAGCACTCACAGACAATACATATGTTGTCACTAATGGCATTTAAAGAAATGACATGGGGTGGGGGGAAGGATCAATTGGGAGACTGAGATTGACATATACACACTACTATATATAAAATAGATAACTAATAAGAATCTGCTGCATAGCACAGGGAACTCTACTCAATACTCTGTAATGGCCGATATGGAAAAAGAATCTAAAAAAAAAAAGAGTGGATATACGGTATGTACAACTGATTCACTTTGCTGTACACCTGAAACTAATATAACATTGTAAATCAACTATACTCCATAAAAGTTTTTAAAAAAATAAATAACACCAGCAATTCAGTTATCTGATTGGATGAAAATGCCCATTACAGAAGACTTTACATAAACACATTTACATAAGTAGAAATTAATGAAGAATCTTACCCCAGTGGCCTGTAGATGTTGCCTGAACTCATCCATAGTTGTGTTTGAGATGCTCATATCCCTAAACATTCCTTCCAGTTTTGATGTGAACTGACATCCACATTCAGTCTGTGGAAGAAAAACAAATATACACAAATAAATGATGGATTTTACTATTAGAAAATGTACAAAGAAACTCTTCCATGTTACTGTCATCCTTCCTAAATCTTTCCAATAGTTGTTCTATGTCTGTGGATACCAACTTCAGTGTGATTAAGATTAATCCAAGAATTTTATTTTAAAATGCAAATTCCCAGACTCTCTGAGATTCCCATAAACCTCACTGAAGGCAGTGCTCAGAACTCTTATGTTTTCAGCAAGAAACACTCATATCAGGTGATATGGGTACAAGTAGTCTGTGGACCACACTCTGTGAAACAGAACTATATGGTGATATTCCCTTTATTGTTTCCCTTGTACTAATCCTCCCCCAGATCTCCATGAATGAATGTATCTGCCACACCAAGAGAAATTCCAGCACACTGTCAATGTCCCAGAACTTGAACAAATCTAAGTACAGCCTGCTCAAAAAAATCTAGTTTTATTAATTTAGAGAAATAAGTATTTTAAATCAATCAATTATTTCCCAGTCACATGTTGCTGGTGCTCAATTATGTGATAATCATTAGTGACGTGCACTCCAATCCATCTTTTTTTTTTTCCATTCCATCTTAAATACACCTTACCTTTAACTTAGAAATCATATTTTTTTCAGAGTCATCAGAAACACTTTTATTTGTGAGAAGTCTCCTTGCCAAGTGTTGTTTATAGTAACGTTCAAATACATCTTTTTCTTGCATAAACCTAAAAAGGACCATTGCCTTATCCAATATTGTTTCTACTTCTTGTTCTGTTAGCTGCAAACCATTGAAAAGACAATTTAACAATTACACAATTTTAGTTCTACAAAAACAGCATCACAGTTCATCAATAGTTTAAAAACACTGTTTGATAACAAACATAAACATCTAGTTGAGATATGTCAGAAGGAGGGATCTAGTGCGAGAAAGTGCCTCCTACTTTATCTAGTAGCACGACTCTTAAATCCTCATCTAGTGCAGCATTAATCAGGGGCTGGAATGGAGTTCCACTCCCTAGTGGGCTACCTCTGAAAGGGAGGCATGAAGTGATACATGGCTGGATTAAAGGATGACTGAGAACAGAAGAAATGAAATTTTAATCACATAAAAGAATTTTACCATGCCCTTGCATAGTATCTAGGCAGAAACTTACATGGCCATAAGACAGATATTTTTATATAAGCTCATTCAAAATCTAAATTGTGCAACCAGAACGGTAATAATGTTATAATTCCAAAAGTAAAAAGGACTCTTGCCCCTAATCTTTTAAATAAGGGCAAGATGATACTGTGGCAGGTTGTATTAAGCTTATATTAAAAATATGGTAGACTACTCAGCTGTGTATTTTCTATTTGGTGTCCTTAGTAATCTTCCTCTTATTTGTTTCTTTGTTATAGCTACCTATTTGTTGCTTTGCC
This sequence comes from Delphinus delphis, assembly GCF_949987515.2. Taxonomy (NCBI): domain Eukaryota; kingdom Metazoa; phylum Chordata; class Mammalia; order Artiodactyla; family Delphinidae; genus Delphinus; species Delphinus delphis. The sequence continues at coordinate 13,942,643 of NC_082689.1, read as the reverse complement.
CTTCTGTCTCACAAATCCCAAGATGAAGTCAAGAAGACCAATTCACGTGTGATCACAATCTGCTTATTTTGATTTTCTGTGCTGGAGTGAGCTTCCAAGATCCCAGATATATTATAAAGGCTTGAAACTGAGCTTCCATATATGCTTTCGAACTATTTTCTGATACCTATTCTAGTCTGTGCCTTCAAATTTTTGGCACTCAAGTATTGTTTGATACGTAACCCCCAGAACCAGGTGACAGCAAGCAACATTCTATGTGCCACATGGATAGCTGTATTCTAGTTCCTTATTATCTCTATAGCATATCTAACCCTCACAATCTCAAGTCTATGGATGTGTAGTTGTTTTTGATGCCAGTTACACATTCAATGAAATGTCAAAGTACTTTTGACCATTTCAGATACTTGAAACAATCCTTTCAAATATCACAGTGCACATTTAAGCACAGCAAAGGAGGACTGTTTAATTTTATATCTACAAAATTCCCTAATTTTATATTTTATTTCCTAATTTTATATCTACAAATAAAACTTAATATATTTTCAAATGCATTAATACTTACCCCTTTGACTCCCTTTTTCAGCTTATCATCAATAAATAATGAGAGGTATTCAGGGGACCTGGAGTTGAGGTTGAGAAAATACTCAAAGTCACCCGCAATAGTTTGTTTAAAGAGCCGGTCGTTATTAAACGATTCCTGGAGGAAGCGATCAAACCTACTCTTCAGATCCAATAAGCCCTTCCAAATAAAAACAGAGAAACTTAGGATACATTATAATAACTTTTCTATAAACAATACATGTGTAACTACACACGTTTAACTTTGCTGGTAATAAATGTGTGCATTCAGTGTTAAACTTACAGATTCTATATTGCTATTTTCAAGCCTGTTTCTAAGCCTGTTAAAAATGTCAGTGGTGAGAGAAGTATTGTATCTTCCATTTATGTACTATTCTATTAAAGGTGAACCAAAGATTCTCCTCACGTTTTCTCCCCACCTTCCTCTATCTTGACTGAATGGGTGAGCCTGAGAGAAAATTAGCTTTAAAAATACATAGAGAAAGCTTATTCATATTAAAATATGAAAAACTTGAGAGCATAATGTATTTGTTGTACTGCTTGAAAGCAAAATATCTTGAACCAAAAAGTCACTAAAACAGTTATTTTTTCTTGAACACACTAAGGTAGTATATGAACTCTAAAGCATACAAAAAAGTAGAAAGAACTTTCATTCTTGAGACTATTTAAATAGACTTCTTCATCAGACAAGCTCATAAATGAAAAGAAGTGGGTGAGTTTGTATCCCTGATATAAATATACATGCTTTCCAAAATTCTAAAATATTTAGGATAATTACATATTAATTTACCACTGGAAAAATTAAGTCAGAAATACATACTACATAGCTTTGTAAAAGTGACCTTTTTAGCACTTGTCAAAATTACTTTATGATAAAGAGAATCTTCTGTATTTACTCACCTGGATATAGTCAACGGGATTCTTTCCTTCTCCTTCCTCAGAAACAAGGGCTTTACCTTGTTCCCTCAAGTAGGAACTCATACACTCACACATTGTTTTCAAACCATTTGGCACACGACTAAATAACTTGTACATGCAAGCAAGGTCTGCAATCAGAACACACACACAAATTGGCTACATTAAAAATTAAGAAAAGAAATTTGAATCCCTGTTCATGCTAATTTGCGATACTTAAAGAAGCTTATTTCTCCATTATGATCATTTGCTGACCACATGAAAAACTATTAAAAAAAAAAAAAACCCCAGGAAAACAGGGAAAAAAAGCTAGTTAATGGTTATTATTGCAATTTACAAAATACGTCTTACAGATGAGATACTTTAAAAGCATCAATAAAATGTCATAGCAAATTTTAGTTTACATGGAAGAGATGTCCAAACAGCATAATAGTCACAAAAAATGAAAACTGAAGTTTTGAGTTCCTACATAATTTAGCCTATATAATTCTAATCTAGAATCTAGTTAATACTGCAAAACAACTGTCAAAAGGATAACTTTAACTGTGGTATACCTGGCAGTTAATGTAATAAAGAAGAAATTTAAAAACGAATTAAAGTCTTACAGATAATTTTTAAGTATATCTGTCTCAAAAGTTCAAATGACAACCATGACAACAAATAAAATTAAATATACTAGGATTTATTTCATTACACATCATGGTAAAATTCATGTGAAATTTACAGCATAAATTCCTATTCTTTAATATTTTCCTCAGAGCAATCCCTAATATTTCCCAGGTGTTGACCTAAGCCAATATGTATATTTTAAAAATTGGTTTATCTCACTACATTGTTTTTATTTAGAAGGAAAACTCTGGACTCTATTTTTTACAAGATTAAAATGTGGAGTTAAAATACTGCTTTTCCATATGTCTAATGTATCTATGAAATAAGAATTTACTGGGAGGCTATAGTGTCAAAACTTTACAATGATATAAAAAGGCTTTATGATTGAGAACTTTTAAATATGGAGTTAGTACAGCAGTTTCTAGATCAGTGGCTGGAAAACTGTTTTCTGTAAAGCACCAGAGAGTAAATATTTTAAACTTGTGGACCATATGGTCTCTTTTACAACTACTCGATTTTGCCATTGTAGCCATAAAGAAGCTGCAGATAATACATAAATGAATGGGCATGACTGTGTTCCAATAAAACTTGATTTATGGACACTGAGATCTAAAACTTATATAATTTTCATGTGTAATGAAGTATTACTTTTTTTTTTTTTCAAGCAAACTGATAGTGGGCCAGATTTGGCCGACAGGCTATAATTTGCCCACCCTGGTCTACATTTGTAAGAGCAACTTAGATCTTAAAACTGAAGTTGTATGTATTTTAAAGATACCTGGACACAAGTTTTACAAAAAGGGCTTCAAAATTTGTTTCAATGACTTTCAAAAGCAAATTTCATTAAAAAGTGCTTTCATCAATAATATATGTCCAAAATAATCTACACACAGCAAATCTGACAGTTTCTCACATTTGTTATAAATTACAACCAAGTTTCCCATGTTAAAAACAAATATTACAAACAATAATTTATGAACATATATACTACAGTAAACTTGGCATATCAAATACCTCATGACAAAATAGTTCCCAACTTTGTCTACTTTGTTCCTATGTTGTTACAGTTTTGCTTAGTCACATGTATATTTAACAGTATGTAAATTAATACAATTTCATTATATGTAATTCACTGTATATAAATAAATGTATGGCTTAGTGGAGAATGTGAAAGAGAAAATGAAAAATATGCATCATTCAAAAATTAAATATCATTATTTCTGTATACACTTCATAAAACAATAAAATGATACCATTCAAACTTAATTTCATAATGTTATCTGCATTTAATTATCAATCCAACTCATCCTCCGTTCATGGTGGGAAAAAACTTTTTCACTTTCTGATTTATGAGATACTTGGCTTCATAATGGTGAAGCTGTGTCTCTGACATATTCTTGACATACTGCTCACGAGCAGGGCCTAGCATAATTAAAGATACTCTGCAATTAGGTTTCTAGTGGAAAGCCAGGAAAACTGAAGCCATGATTTTAAAATTTAATTTAGAATCACAGAAAGCTGCTTATTTGTGGAGAACATTAAGTACTAAATAGAAACTATGGTAAGTGGCTATTCTGATACTCCATTATTTATGCACTTATTAAGCACTTGCCATGTGTTAGGTATACTTAATGCCTTTAACACAAGTCTCCATGCAGGTTACAGTTACTATAATTCAGGTATGCTCAACAACCTCCCCATCAAACATTTCCTAGCCTCTAATCTCCAAGCCCATTTCATCTCCCCTCCTCAATAATCCCCACCCAAGGTGACTAAGAAAGCATTAACTCAATAACTAAACAGTACATTAGAAAATTGAGGGCTTCCCTGGTGGCGCAGTGGTTAAGAATCCGCCTGCCAGTGCAGGGGACACCCTGGAGCCCTGGTTCGGGAAGATCCCACATGCCATGGAGCAACTAAGGCCACGCGCCACAACTACTGAGCCCGCGCGCCTAGTGCCCGTGCTCCGCAACAAGAGAAGCCACCGTAATGAGAACCCCGCGCACCGCAACGAAGAGTAGCCCCCGCTCACCGCAACTAGAGAAAGCCTGTGCACAGCAACAAAGACCCAACGCAGACAAAAATAAATAAATAATTTTTTTTTTTAAAAAAAGGATAGATTCTCATTTTAAGTAAAGGAAAATGCTTTTCATAAAGTCCTATCTGCCAGGGACCAATGATCAGGGTCATCAAACTATGGTCCGTGGACCAACTACAGCCCGCTGCTTGTTTCTGTACACCTCACAAACTAAGAATGGTTTTCACATTTTTAAATGTTTGAAAAATAAAAATCAAAGTTTTATAGGAACACAGTCAAGTTTAATTCGTTTGTGTTATTGCCTATGCCTACTTTCTCACTATTACAGCAGAGATGAGTAGTTTACTGTCTGGTCCAAGCATCTACAATATTTATTATCTGGCCTTTTACAAATAAAGCTTGCCAATCCCTGACAGACCATAGGCATCCAGGAGTAGCTTATTTTAGAAAACGTGACAAACATCTTTAAAAATCATTTTTGTTTTGCTTTTGTAAAAAAGGTTTACCAGAAGGGTCTTTTAAAAAGTAACTTTCTCTAGTTTAATAAAAACAATAAATTTACATACAACTTTTTAGGAACTTAGCACATATATAGAAATATAACCATTTGAAAACACAAGGCAAAGATTCCACTAGAGAAAGAATGGAACAACCTCTCTGCTTACCATCTTTGTTTTCCCTCCTCTTACATCCTCCTCTTTTAAATTATTAACTTAAAAAAATTTTTTCCCATTCCCTACCTATGTCATGACCCAACAGGCAATATGCATTTATTTTATAAGAAATACATGGCTAAAATATTGCTAAGACTTCATCTAAGAGCACCAAATTTTTTTATTTTTAAGTACCATATCAGTGACTTATCCAGTCATAGTTTTAAAGAAAATCTTCAGAAACTGAAGAGGACAACATGACTATTCTTTACAATTTCTCCTTGGGTACTTGTTACAAAATAACATTTTAGGAAAATCAGGTAAATAGCCAAGAAGAGTAAATGTTACAGTTACCTCCAAAATGTTTACTTTTAAGCAATTCTCCTTTCTCCTCTTTCATTCTATAACAAGATATCCAATCTATTAATTTATCTAAATATGTCAACATGGAAGACACATATTTTTGCATTTTTGGTACCCTTACCACAACTAACTCCCAAAGAAATGCTTACAAAAATTTTAAGATTGGAACTTCAGGTTGTAAAAGAATCACAAAAACTACAGGAGAGTGTGTGGGAAAGAAGAGTCTAAACACCCTGGTATAGAAATATAAAGTACAGGAATAGGTGAGGATCATTGACCTTATAAATAATATTAGTCTTCTTCTTTTTTTTTAAGCTCTTTTATTTTCTCCTCTATTTTTTTTTTCTCCCCTTTGGTGCACCGTGTGGCTTGTGGGATCTTAGTTCCCCAACCAGGGATCGAACCTGTGCCCCCTGCAGTAGAAGCATGGGGTCTTAACCACTGGACCGCCAGGGAAGTCCCTAAACTTACCTTTTGGGTTAAGAAAAACAAAAAGTGAGGAGACTTAAGATGAAAGAAGAAAAAAAGCCGCTTGATTCACTAGGAATATCTAAAATCCTCATTAATACGTGTAAAGTAACAACAGTGATAAATTAATGACAAACACCACAACTTCTTGAAAATTGACATTCATAAACTACAATAGGAAAAAAAAATACTGAGAACTGGTAGAACTATAAGAATTTAATTATTTTTCAACTGCTAACACTTACCTTCTGTCTTTCCGTTTTTCAACATATGTACTAGCCCCGAATTCTCCATTTCTACTATAGTTTTCATGTGCTTGGAAATGAGTTCCCTCTCAACCACCTTTACAATTGGCTCTTCAGTTGATTTGTCAAGGCAGTGCATCACTCGTTCTATTTCTTCATTAATTCTAGCTTCTACTTTCTTTATATATACTGAAGCACTGTTTTCTGCTAAAAATTTCTGGCTTTCCATCTGCAAATAAGAAGCATGATTTTTTTTTTTTAAAACACAGAAGCAAAATGTGCTTCTGCTTTTAACTGGGTTTCTACAGTTTCTCATAAACCAAACTAAATATCCCAAGCACTATTAACATTTTATATACTGTCTTATTATATATATTCATATAGTCCGAATTATACCCTTTAAAGCATTACTTACATAAGACTTAATTAATACATTATCCTTAAGCAGCGTTTTTCAGACTTTGCCAGTGTATTCCAAATAGAAGAAAAAGTAAGCACACGCCAGTGAAGATCAAAAGTATAGAATGAAGCATCTGACCCCAAGTGAGAGTGGGAAATTCTTCTTTGATTTGTTTTATTGTAAAATTATGCCTAAAAAGATTCATCATGTTTATCATACAGTTTTGCTGGCATACTGGTAGTTACTAAAGTCCTCCTGCCACCCCACTCCCGCTCTCAAAGGAATATATATAAAGTTTGAGAAATAGAGCTTTTGAGTTACTATTAATCTTGTCTTCTAACACCAGCCTTAGAGAAATTCCAGTAAATTTTAAATGTTGGCTCAACTGACTTCAATCTCATAGTAAAATTAACAAATATACCTAAGAATTACATAAAAGATGTATTAATATAAATTATGTACAAAATGTAATAACATTTCCCATTCTCTTAATAAAAAGTAGTTTATACCAAATGTACAATGGATGGCTAGTGGGAAGCTGCCGCATAGCACAGGGAGCTCAGCTGGATGCTCTGTGACCACCTAGAGGGGTGGGATAGGGAGGGTGGGAGGGAGGCTCAAGAGGGAGGGGATATGGGGATATATGTATACATATAGCTGATTCACTTTGTTGTACAACAGAAACTAACACAACATTGTAAAGCAATTATACTCCAATAAAGATGTTAAAAAAAGAAAGCAGTTTAAAATAATCAAGTTTCTAAGAATAAACATTAACACACCAAATAAAAATCTTGGTGAGACCGTCACTTCACTGTCAAAACTGTATTTTATATATACACACAGATATATCCTTATGCCACTGTAACACACTTTGGGATCCTGACAATTAATCACCTACTGGTATTTCTATACTGTAATGAAGGTAATCAAAACAAATGCAAACGTCAAAAACGTTGCCAGAAATATCTAGAAGTAGTTGCTGTGTTACCAGAAAATAAAGCCTGTTTCCTACATTATAAAATTAATAGTTCATGAAGTATGGTCCAGGCTCACCAGTACAGGCCACACAAAGCTTCCTGATGGCTACAGGCTGATTTCTGAAAAGCGGCCTGGGGGTTACGCCAGTCCAAAGGACACCAAAACCCACCAAGTCTACTTCTATACTCATCCGATGGCTTCTACGAATGACGCACTGTAGAGTTATTGTATCGTTCTATTCATTTAGTTCTTTAAAAGGTTATTACTAAAGTTGACCAGTAAAGTCTACTTTAGCAACACTACAAAGCTCCTACTATAAATTGCTCAGATAGTTGAGGCTTTCAGGAAGAACGCCTGATTATCATGACCTTATAAATATTGTCTTATCATTTGTCGTAGTACTCAGTAATTGTTATTATAATTTCATTACAAAATAGTACCGGTTTAGCTTTACTTTCAGCAACGTAGTTGATTCGGGGTTGTACATACTGCTGCAAATTTTTATCAACTGTAATTACTGACTTTTAATTTCCTAATCAACAGCTCTTAAGACATATATATACCTTATGGGATCATGCATATATCTATATTTATTTTACTAGTAACTTATATTACCAAAAAGCCTGAACAGTGAAACTTCATTGGTGATGTACTGCCTGTGAATCTATGGTAAATAATTAGTAACATATAAATATAATAAAATTTAAGGTTATTTCTAAGTTTATATGTTTTATACATATACTTTTAAAAAAATCACGTAAGTCCAACCTCTTCGACTTATTTTCAGACAGTTCCTTCACTGGAATGTGAGACTGTGGGGTAGGTGTGCTGAAGGGTGTAATTTGCACCCTCTTCCCCAAAGGGCCTCAGTACGAAAAGGTCAAAATGCTTAAATTACTAACTATATTCGGTAATTTTAAGAACATCTTAAAAGAGTATTTATTTATATCTCACTGATTACCTGAAAAAACTCCGCAGACATTTCCAAAAAAGGAGCCTCAAAATCTTCTTCATAGACTGATCGTCCTTCGAGACCTAAAATCATTAACATCTGGCAAGCATTTCTTATTGCGCCTCTGTCAAAAGAAGTTAAACCACTTAATAAAAACACATTAAAGATTCATGTAAAAGATGCAGCAGAAGTAGCTAGAAAAACTTTCAGAGCAAGTTTTTTTTAACCAAAGTGACCAATCTCCCATAAGCAACTAATTTATAACATAAGGATTTAGAGTAATTTTAATTGGAAAGCCTATCTTGACTGCACAGCTATTTATCTCAAGTTGTTCTCATGCTGTTGTAACTTAGGATTTTTGAAGAAAATATGTTTAAAATGACTAAATATTCCTGTGTATTTAAAAGTGCAAAAAGAATAAACAGCCTATCAGGAAGCAGGGAGGAGAGAGGGAGTCTACAGCACTTGACATGGGTACAACGCACAGTTACTCCTAGGCAATATAATTTTTTTGCACCAAATGGCTTTTGGGCAATCGTGACCAAGCACCAAAGCTGAAATAAAAAGAACTTTACAAGTCTTCCTCTAACAGCTGCTTTGAATACAAAGAAGCAAAGAAAGCAGGCTTGCATGTTTCAAGCCACTCTGGCTGCAGTGTCACAAAAATGGCACTGCAACAATGTTTGGGGGGGTGGAATATGACTTAACAAAAGGGGTACAAGAGTTCTTAGTCATTTTAGACTATGTTCAACATTTTTTTCTTCAAAGACTTTAAAAATAAATGCTAGCCAAAAGCCCTTTTAAAGAAGAAAAAAATATTATCAAATAGCAAACAAACAAAAGCATAAAAAATACATTAAAAATCAAAAAGACTAATGGCTGATTTGCTTTTTAAAAGTATATTCAACAAAAGCTTAGGATAGTTTCTTCTAAAAATAAATGTGTGCTTTTTAGTTACAATCTAGCTAACTTTGTTACTGTGATATAAGGTTTTTGAGTATTTTCATAATATGCTGGACAATCAAACTTTAATTTACTTTAATAAAATTAAGACAGTGAATCGATTCTCAAGATATAACCACTAAAAACCAAAACCCAGAGAGTGAAAAGATTATTATACCGGTCTACAACTTCTCCTTTCCGCTCTCTGGCAATCATATCCAACAGCGTTTGTCGTAGGTGATCCCTAATACACCCGTAACGTACAACTTGATCTCGAAAAATAATTAATCCCAAATTGTACACATTCTCCACATTATTTTGTTGTACGTACACACGGTCCTGCAGTTAAAACAAAATCATAATATAAACATTAGTACAACTCTTGCGAACATAAAAATAATCCTTTTGAGTTACAATAATAAAGGAAATAAAATTCCAAAAGTGGTCAATTTTGCAGGTGAGAAACACTTCAAGCAACATGGAATTTTCTAGTACCTCCTAAGTTATATAAAAGTTATATATAGTAAGTCCTTACAATTTACAATTGCTACTGAAACAATGGCTATAGGCGGTTGCCCATTTGCCCTAAGAAAAAGGGAGGAAAAAGGCAAGCACCCCACCCAGGGAGAGAGGCAAGTCAGCAGAAAGTAGAGGAGAAAGGTAAACAGCAAGGCAGGCAGAACTTCCTTTCTCCCAAAGTCATACCATGCACAAATATGGTTCTTATTTTCTTAAATACTGTACCTGAAGATCATATTCTTTAAGTAAAATTGAGAGCTGAATGAAATACAGATGCATGTGACTTAAGCTGATTGTTTACTGGTAAATGTTGAAAGGTTCTAATGCTTATAACAGAGTAGCATTCAGTATTACATAATTAAAACACCCCTAGCTACTGCCGTTTCAGATTATTTACTGGTAGTCATCTAACTTTCAAGTTCTTACCAACATGATTACTGGTGTCTCACTTAATAGAGTACAGATAATCCAGAATTATTGGCCATAAAAGTCCTATTTTGTGAAATATTTTAAAATCCGTATTTACACCAAAATACACTGAAATAAAACTACTGTTCTTAATTCACAAAAGGATTAGTAACAGAATTCCTTTCTGTTCTTAACCAGGATCTCTCCGGGCTTTGGCGGGTCTGTGAACTTCCTAAAATTTTAAAATTATTGTGTGTTTGTTCTTACGTAAGTATTTGGAAAGAGTCCGTCCGTAGCTTTCACCAGATTCTTAAAGGCATTTGTAATCCAAAAACAGTAAGACTCACTGCAAACTGTGATCTCTGAACTTTTAAAGGAACACTGTTAATACAAGCAACATCAAATAGAATACAAGGTAAACATGAACAGAAGTTCTACCATATTAGTATTCAATGGTCTTGATCACCTTTCTAGCCAATTTTTACTAAATTCTCCATGAGTAGCACTCTCTTCACAGACACTATCCTCCAACTTTCATTCATCTCACACAACGGTACATACCTAATGACTACAAGGAAAGCTGCTCTTTTATTAGCATTGTTGGTGCTCACTTTCTACATTTTATATCACATTTTTCAAATCCTGACAGCAACTTCAGTTAAGTTCAAAATTTTCATTGATGACTTCTTCAATAAATTCTTGAATTTCATACTTCTTTCCTCAAGATCTTAAATTCTGAGTTTTGCCCTGACCGCATCCCTCCTCCTTTCTGATGGCCTCACTGTTTTTCTTTGTACTGAAGTTACTCTTTACTCTCATGACTTTCAGCTCCAACACTCCCCACCCTCCACTACCATACTGATTCTGGCTTACTTTTCAGCATAAAACAAAACACATTCAATAAAAACTGGTATAAATCTAATAATTTATAAAGCAATGAGAAAATAATCACTCCAATTATTGAGTAAATTATTTATAAATTTGATATTTACAATTTTGATTATAAATTTCTATGGTACAGATTTTGTACCAAATACAGAATCACTCTTACCCAATGCAATCAAAACCAGTAACTAGCTAGCTGATGTGGTAAAAGAGGAAAAATATTAAACACACACACACACACACACACACACACACACACACACACACCCACACCAGCACCTTAAACATTTTAATTTAAAACATATAAGCATTCACTGAGATAAAGACTTTTTCTCTGAACATGAGTCCTGTGATTAGAAGTCAATGCTGTCTTTCTCACATATACCCATACATCATAAATATCTAGTCTGTCTACTTTCAGTCTCATTAAGATGGCTATTGACCAGAGACAACTGTGAAGCAATGTAAATGGCCTTCTAGATTTTTACAATTTCCACTCCAGTCTAAATTACCAAATTACCCAATATTTAGTGATTTGCCTTTGTCAAGTCTTTCCAAAACATTCAATCTAGTTTGCCAAATAATAAATTTAATTGTTTTTCGCATTTTTATTGACTTACACAATATAAAATGATGTAATAACAAGAAGTACAACTAGCATAAACAGGCCTGAAAACAAATACAACTGACTCTCAGTAAGCAAAGCTCAACTGACAAGAGCAAAACAGAGAAGATACACTGAAAAGCAGTGGAACAGCACTGAGAGAACTTTGTATCCATCAGGCTGTTTCACAGCTAGAACAGAAAGTACTGTTAATTCGGGCAGGTACTGTTAAGTTTCAACTGTACGATATGCCTCTGTGACATTCAGCACATCTTGTGGGGGATATATAACATCACATACATATGATATAAGCAAACTTAACATATGTCTACTAAGACACTAACCTCTTTCTTAGGAAACCAAATGTTCTTAATTTAGGCTAAGAGAAATGTCAAAAAACCAAGTCAGATTTTATTGTTTTTGGTGAAAGGCAAATACTTTTAAGAATTACAGAACAAAAGACACATGCTATGTAATCTTCAGAGTAAACTAAGAGTGTTAAAGTGAAAAATTTTTAACGTTTTCCCCTTTTGGCTTTATTGCAGTTATATGCCGTAAAATTCACTCATTTTAAGAGCATGGTTCAATAATTTACAGTAAATTTCTATATTGTGTAGTCATTGCCACAATCCAGTTCTAGAATATACTTCCATCACTCAAAAAAAAAAAAGAAATAGGAAAAAAGAAAAAGATCCCCCCAGCCCTTCCGCAGTCAATCTCCACTTCCAGCACCTCTGCTTTCTCTTTCTATACATTTCCTTTCCTGGACATTTCATATAAGTGGAATCACAGAACATGTAATCTTTTGTGTCTGATTTTTCATCAAGCGTAAAGTTGCTAAGGTTCATTAATATAACATATATTAGTATTTCATTCCTTTTTTTGGGCTGAAGTATTCCATTGTATTGGATATGCCACATTTAGCTTATCCATTTATCAGCTGATGGATATTTGGGGCTGTTTCCAGTCTACTATGAGTAATGTTGCTATGAACACCTGGGTACAATCTTCTTGTTGGACGTATGCTTTCATTTCTCTTGGATGGATTTCTATGAGTAGAAGTACTATTGAGCTATATGAAAATTGCCAAATTGTTTGTTTTCTAAAGTGGACATGTCAGTTATAGAATTCTTCCTATTATCTCTGGCTCTACCATTAGCTGGTGGTGTGACCCTGAGTAAGCCATTTACCCACTCCGGTCCTGGGTAACATAAACGGCTGGTAAAGACAGTCTCTAAAACTCTGATTTCCTTTGAAGCTTTACTCTCTGATCAAAAATTAACATATACTAGGGATCAAGACACATTTCAATATTACTCCTTCCCTTTCTGTTATCAGTCTCCCCTGGCCTGGGTACTCTCTTCTCAATCCTAAACACAGTGATGCTATCACTACCAAAGCAGGTGCGTCTATAACCGTATTGGCCTATAATATCTGCTATCTTAAGCCCTGTGGCAAAAAGACAGAAAGAGAGCCAGGTGCAGCTGATGAGTTCTTCAGGCATAATGCATACGGAAGAGAACAATGTTTCAGAGTAAAAGAAGCCACCAGGTATGATGGGAACACATGGTTGGAGTATTTGAGCAATGCATAGAAAATTTACATCCATGGAGGATGACTGGGGATAAGGGAAGTACAGATGTTGTAGGATAAAAACCAAACCCTTGTCTTTTAATGTGAGACTGTCAAGGTGTATAATGATTATAATTAAATGACATAATATTAAGGAAAGCCGTTAACCCTGAAATATGATTATAGATACCAGAGAGCTAATAAATAGAGAAGGGAAAACCTGCAAACATGAGTACAGCTACTTAAATGAGTAATACCAAATAGTCATTTATATTGTTTGGTACATATGATTAATTACCATCAAGTAAAATAAAAGCTATACATACATACACCTGAGTGCTTACGTGTGCGTACATTAAACTAATGCAGGCACACATCCACAATAAACTTGTGATCTGCACATGATTATTAAAATATCTGCTGAATGAACATGCTAAATCTTCTGTTTACTGTTTATCAGCACTATCAGAAGGAATTCAGCCTGTGGGTACACAACAGCCTTTCATAATAGATTCTAACAGGAATCTCTCTTTGTTAAAAAATAAGTGGTTCATTTTATGTAATACAATATCAATTTAGCTCTAATCATTTAAATCACTGGAGGACTTTTTATTTTGTATACCTTTCTATGTGAATATTTAATGTGACCAAAAGGTAGTTTGTATGAGTCCAACATTAGTCATTTATCTACTGAAGAGAGCTCAGCAGAGATAGAAAGCTGGTGGTTGCTTCTATTTGCCTTTTGAAAGCCAAAATACAGGCATTTTAAGTATAAAATGTTCTGAAAAATCCACTTGAAAGCCTCACGTCTGGATCAAACATTAGATTTACTAAAGGGATGTGAGTTTCATAACTACAGAAATAAAATTACATTTAAAATCTCTGTTTATGGTTCCCTCTTGGGAGATGCTATTCCTAGACCAAGCAAATCTTTTCCCCTTAACTGATGGCTTCACCAAGACACCTAATCCACCAAGATACCTAAATATTTAACTAATATATGAGAGATCTAACTCAGCATGCAAAAGTATTCTTAGATGTGTCAAGACACACTATGCGAAAATATAGATTTTATGAAAGCTAAACCTGTGCAAAGTCAAGGAGTGACTGTGTAAGTGGGCTAAAAAGCTTCATGACTCAGGGAGTGGTATTTAAATAAAAATAAAACAACAAAAATTTGATAATGAACCTCAAAAAATAACTCTTACTACTTTATCCACAAGAAATGGTACGGGAAATATTTTTAACCAACAGTCATTGTATCACGAAAAAGCAAACTAGGATAAATGTGTACTCGGCATAGGAATCAATGATGCACCCAAGGAAAGGACAAAATTATAAGCTCTTTCAATATCACTCATATCTAATGTCTCATTTGAACAATGTTTTCTTGTAAGATTAAACAGGTATTTGGGAAGCAAATTCTAAAACTAACCTTTGGGTTACATTCAACTCTGAACACTCAGTACTACAAATATAAATACAATAGTCCTTTGTCTCAATTATTTTTTGAGGGAGCTTGTTATAAAATTTTTGCTTCAAATACCAGCAGTTCAGTACTTTTAATACAACCACTAACGAACTAAGGGCAGTTATGGATTAGTACTCATTTATCTACACTTCCCTGCTTGATCCCACTTATGACCAATGGTAGCTATTTATTTAGGCAAAGACCACTTTTTAAATTGAAGTGAATAGCTCTGAAAGTTGTTTATCAAGCACACTGTCAAGGAGCTTAATTAAACTTAAATAATTCTTCTTTCACTTTCTTGTCCTCAAGGCAAGATCTATAACTGTTTTCGTTTATGTTTTTTTTAAAAAAAGAGACTAGAAAAGTGGCAGGAGCCCGCATGCTGCAACTATGACCCGGCACAACCAAATAAATAAAATAATTAAATAAATTTTTAAAAAATAAAAAAATTTAAATAAAAAGGGTAAATAAATAAATAAAAACAGAATTACCATATGATCTAGCAATTCTACCATCTAGGTTTATACTCAAAAGAGTCAAAAGAAGGGTTTTAAAGAAATATTCATACACCCATGTTCATAGCAGCATTATTCAAAACAGCCAAAGGGTGGAAACAAGCCAAGTGACCACTGACAGATGAATGGATAAGCAAATGTGGTATATCCATACAACTGAATATTATTCAGCCTGAAAAAGAAAGGCAATTTTTAAAATTGATGCAACATTGGTTTATAACATTACATACATTTCACGTGTACAACATTATATTATGACTTCTGTATACACTACAATGTGCTCACCACCAAATGTTTAGTTTCTGTCATTATACAGCCAACCCCCTTTACCCATCTTGTGCTGCCCCCATCCCCCTTTCCCTCTGGTAACCACTAATCTGTTAAGGGAGGGAATTCAGACTCAGGCTACAACATGGATGAAACCTGAGTTGCAAAAGGACAGATACTCTATGATTCCACTTACATGAGGTAGCTAGAGTGGTCTAATACATACAGAAAGTACAATGGTGGTGACCAGGGGGTGGGGAATGGGGAGTTATCATTTAAAGGGTATCGGGTTTTAGTTTTGCAAGATGAAAATTCTGGAAATGAATGGAGGTGATGGCTGTGCAACAGTATGAATGTACTTAACACCACTGAACTAACTGTACACTTTAAAATGATTAAGATAATAAATTTTATGTTATGTGCGTTTTACAACAATTAAAACAAACGAACAAATACTGTTTAAAAGCATCAAAGAGCACCAAAAGCAACCTGGACTTGCGGGACCCGGATTCTGGAGAAAAGACAAGTATACTGAGAGGAGCCCTACATTCGCCTTCACTCGTTCCCTTGGGTCATTTGTTATATTTGGAGGACTGGAAAAAGAGGCCAAGCAG
Source organism: Delphinus delphis (assembly GCF_949987515.2). NCBI lineage: Eukaryota > Metazoa > Chordata > Mammalia > Artiodactyla > Delphinidae > Delphinus > Delphinus delphis. The sequence continues at coordinate 13,926,643 of NC_082689.1, read as the reverse complement.
AAAGTCACAGGTGGGCTGGCTATCAAGCAGCTAAGACTTATGAGGCAAAAGTCTGAAGAAGAGAGAAATGTAAAGAAGAGCCAGAAATTCTGCAAGCAATTTTCACTGAGATGTTTATTGACACATCACCTAAGCGTGGATGAGACACCAAAACACCAAACAGAAAGCAGCACTGGGAGACTAAAGAGCTGAACAGAGACTGTTGGCAGACTTGCAGTAGAGAGAGACAAAAGCTGGTATCTCAAGGCACCAGTAACTGTGAAGAGCAAACCAGTAAACAACTCAGGCTTTTAACTGAGACCCCAGAAGGGGTTATTTCCTGTGCGTAAAAACATGCCCTGGAAAAAAAGGCAAACTGAAAATAGATCAACCTTAACAAAGCCTAAAAGCCAGCTTCAACGAGATCATGGTGATCTTTGATCCTATGAAGGAAAACATCATCATCCAGGGCCTCCACAATTTTTCATACACAATGTTGGAAAAATTACCAGGCCTGTCCCCACACCAAATCAGAACAAGCACCCCAGGATCAAATGTCTAAAAACTAAGGGGGAAAAGCCCCAGGAAGTCAAAGTATTCTAAGACTCTGATACTATCCAGAAGTGGTTTAAAAAAAAAACTAATATAACGTAAACTATAAGTCAAGGATCTATGTTGTAATCTCTATGGTAATCCCTAAAATAATAATAATAAAAGTACATATAAATAACAGCTAATGGGGGAAGGGGATAGGATAATAAAGCATACTTGATTCACCTAAAAGGAGGAAAGAAAGCTGAAAAAAATCAAAAGAACAGATAAGACAAACAGGAAAAAAACAAAACAGGATGGCAAAAATAAACCCAAATACATCAGTAATCACATTAAATGTAAATGAATTATATGCTTCAATTTAAAAACAAAGGTTATCAGATAGGTTAAAAAGCATGTTGTTATATGGTACTTACAAGTGACACACCTTAAATATAAGGACACAAAAAGGTGGAAAGAAACGGATGAGATGAAGTTTGCCATGCAAACATTAATTGTAAGAAAGCTCATATAGTAACACTAGACAAAGTAGTCTTTAAGCAAGAAGTATTACTAGTGATAAAAAAAGATATTTCAGAAAAATAAAAAAGTCGATTTAATAGGAAGATAAAACCCTAAATTGATATTCACTTTGTAACAAAACCTCAAAATATATAAACTAAAAGAATAAACAAATCAAATCTGAAGATTTTAATATTTCTTGGTAGCTGATAGAACAAGCAGACAAAAAGTTTAGTAAAGACGTGGAAGATCTGAACTTGATTAGTAAATCTGACTAACTTACAACACTTTATCCAACAATTGCAGATTGAAAAACTGAAATTAACTGAAATTAAAAACTTCTCTTCAAAGACACCACTAAGAGAAAAGGCAAGCCCAGAATGGAAGACACTACCTCACAATACATATATTATTTGACAAAGAACATTTATCCAGAACATATAAAGAACTCTCACAAATTACTAAAAAAACAAACCCCAGAAAACCCACATTTTTAAAAAAAATGGGCAAAAAAAAATTGTGTAGTTTAATTTATGTTATATATCAAGAAAAGTGTTTCTAAAAAAATTAGAAGAGGACTTTCAAATTAGTTTAAGGCTAATATCCTATCAAGTGGTTAGAATAATTGCTACCGTATCTAGTATTTGTGTTGAGTTTCTAAGTATTCTAATAATGATGGTTTTAAATAACTTCTGATGACAATTAGGTATCTAAAGCCTTAGAAAGTCACTTCTTCAATGAGAATTTTATTATCAAATTCAAAATAAAAAATGAGAAAAGAAACAATACTAAAGATTTCTAATATGTTTGATAGCTTACACTTGGATCATTGATAAAATCACTGTTCTTAAATTAGGCTTGGGAAACCAAGATTATCTGCCCAAATGGGATGTCCACATCATAAAACTGCCCAGTGATAGAAGAAACTGGAAAAAGGAACCCAGTTGTTTAGAATATAGTGTCTGATACATAATACACAGTCATTGTATACCTGCTGAATGAATGAATTTATCCACCTAAGCACAAAGGTGAATGAATGTTAGCTCAACTCTGTGTAAATAAATTATCATATACATATATGATATTACATAAAATTATCATACACACACACACACGTGTATATATATGGGGAGCAGCCCCTTTATGGACAAAAGTTTCATTTCCTTTCCTACAGCAAGATATGACTGCACCACCACAGGGCCTACCTCTGGCTGAATTAATACTTGCCTCCCTGAACTCAGTCATAGATTGCTACATAATCAGTGCACACACACAAAAACAGTTCACAGGGCATAGTAATCAAGGTGTTTATGGCTCTATTAATTTGTTTGAAAGAGGAGCTAAAATGGACGGCAAGGAAGAAATCCTAATTATCAAGCACAATACTCTTAACCTTTACAGTATTTACGATGTTGCCCTAGTTTTATTTTACATAAAGGCCTAGTACCTGGCTTTTGACCTAACCATAAAAAGATGCCAAGGTATTATACTGTCAGTCACAAACGCAAACACTAGAGCACATATGGGGAACCTGTCTTGCACAGACCTTTCTTGCAAAAGCAGTAAGTAAATATATTGAACAAGCGTGAAGCTTAACAGTCCCAAAGCCACTTGATCCTATTTTCTTCTAAGATGTTATTTTGAAAACAGAGAAAGTACCAAGAAGACTCATAAGCAACCTACCTATGTTCTTCCAGAATACAGCTATTTTCAAACTTTTCTCAATGTGCAATCTAGAATACAGTAAAGACGTATTTTTTTGGAACTAAAAGTATCAAAATCTACGAGAGAAAAAACAGACTCACAAATTCTGTGATCTCCATGTTCTCATCCTGTCTTCTGATCTCCAAGGACATACAAATCCTTGGTAGCTTCAGCAAACAGCTTACATTATTTCTCTCAACTCTACTCCTTGACATCTATCACCTTTGGTAACTGCAACTTTCATAATAATGACCAATCTGACACACTCCTTACAGATGCCTAAATTTTCATCTCCCATCTTATCAGGATTCCCTTCACCCACATATTGATATGGACAAATCTTGAGACTCTTCATAGAAGACATCAGGTGTCCCTGGTATCACAGACCCTCTTTCCTCCTGCCTCTCCTCGGTTACACTTCAACTGCTCCGCATTCTAACTGGAGCTCCAGGTCTACTGATCCCTTACACCTAATACTTCTGTTTCCTGGGACCTTGTGATTCACTTGCCTGCTTATTAAACAGCACAGATCCACGATCAACAATGTTAACAATGCTACTATCTTAGAATTCTTCCCCATACCAAATAAGCCAAATTATATCAGTAGGTTTTCCTTAGTTTTTGAATATTCTTCTCTGAGACTGCTTAAGTACCTCCGAAAAAAGTATAAATGCTGCTGACTGCCTCCACTATACAAAATTTGTGCCAGCTTACCCTAAATTATCTCCTCACAATTACAGATGATCCACTTAGTTATTTATAGATAGTTGACCCCAGCACAGGGGATAGTCCAAACTTCCTCCATGTGTTAGTTTCCTATCATTGCTGAAGAAATTACCACAACTTTAGTACCTTACTTATTCTCTAACAGTTCTACAGTTGAGAAGACTGAAAACAGTTTCACTAGGATAATCAAGATGTCGACAGGGCTGGTTCTTTCTGGAGGCTCTGAGGGGGAAATCCACTTCCTTGTCTTTTTCAGCTTCCAGTAGCCACCTGTATTCCCTGGCTATAGCCCCTTTTCCATCTTCAAAGCATTATCACTCCAATCTGTCTCTGTCATCATACTGACTTCTCTTACTCTGACCCTCCTGCAACCCTCTTATAAAGACCCTGCACTTCTACTGGGCCCACCAGGATAACCTAGGAAAACATCATCTCATGATCCTCAACCTAATCACACCTGCAAAGTTCCTTCTGCCATATAAGGTAACAATCCCTAGGTTCCAGAGGTTAGTCATGGGCATATCTGGGGGTCCATTACTCAGTCTACCACACTCCTCAACACCTGACATGCTTCTGTCACCCGTAACTGATGGTCCCACCTTCTACTTTATTAAGGAGACCAAGAGCATCAGAAGAGTTCCTCAGCTTCTTTCCTCTTCACAAAGTTGTTGCTACATTCCACTTCACCTCTTCACCCACCATCCTTGATGACTTCCCATATAGCTCAAAGAAGCAGTGACCCTTCTTTCCTGGGTCAACTCTCCACCCCAGGACTTTGAATTTATAGCCTCTAGTCTTTAAGGATAACCTGCAATAGTACTATACCTTTGTTATTTGTGAAAATGACTGGGAATATAGATAAATTCAAGTAAAAACATGAAAATATCTTTGACAATAACCAGAGTTTTACGCAGAAAATTCCTCTATTAACCTTCTATTAGCCTACATATCACAATAGTAAATGCTTTCCTATATCTTTTGACATTAATTCTAATTGCTCAAAAGTAACCTACAGAATACCATCCATAAATTTAACTCTCCCTTGTTATTGTATTCATTTTATAGTTTAAGCGGGGGAGGGAAATGAACTGAATATAAATATACCTGTGGATTATTTTGATAATTAAAGCGATTATATAACCTATAACACATTTTCTCCATAAAATAATCAGATCTTTCCCCAATCATTAATCTTTTAAACAATTAAAAAATTGAAAAGGAAACTTATACTAAGTAGGCTCAAACCAATCTTATTAAGTTTAACATGTTAACTTTTCTTAAAGAAGAGAATGAATTAAAAATAAGAAACAAAGCAGAGATTACAAACTCCAGCGCCTTCACGGGCAAAATACATAATGCAAGTCTCAAATGTTAGAAAGGGGTATAGATCACATGTTCCATCTAGAGACATGTACACTTTTCTTTCTGGAACGCTGAACCTGCCAACAACAAAGTGAGTGCGGACAAATTGTGACCAACGGCTGCCTCCACATAACCTGTGATTGATTCCATTTCCACTTTCAAGAGTCAGTGTGTCCCATGCTATCTATATACACTGAGGCTCACACAGGGCATTTTAGATACAGACACCTCCTTGTCAGAGAAAAAGTCAGCTAGCTGAGTAGGAGGGAGGTGGGAAGACAGTGTAGCATCTTCTCTCCTCCCTCTGAGCCTGAGATCTAAAGTTCCAACAGTTAGAGCCAGAATTCATAGTAAAGAGAAATCTGTCTAGAAACCTGCACACCTCAGGTGTATGTCTTATCTAGCAGGTAAAGTGATCTGATAAGTCTGATTGAGGGTAAAAATCTTCACAGAAAATAACAGATGTCAACAGAAAATTTTTTTTGATCTTTGGAAAATTAAAAGCATTTATTTATCTTGACTGAAGTACTGGTTACAATGGAGCATACATGTGTCAAAAATAACTTTATATACTTCAGTTTTGCACGTTTCAATGTATATAAATTTTACCTTAATTTTTAAAAGCACTTATTTAACTAAGCCCAGAATACTACACATAAAAAGGAAAAATAAAGAGAATGAAGGATGAAAGAAGTCTACCTTATAGAACATGAACCTTATAGAACCTTATCAACACCTAAATTTCTTTCTGCATCTATAATTGCATATTTTAATGAGCATTTTGAAAACAAGCATGATATATTTAAAAATGTGTATATTAATTCAAAGATGTATGTGAGTGCCTTGTTTGTGCAGGGAGTTGTGCTAGGTGTTGGAGACACAGTGGTGACACAGACATTCCCCCCCAATAAAGTTCAGTCTAGTGAGGAAACGAGGCACTAAACAGTTGTTAATAATGATAAATGCTACAAAAGGAGTACCGAGTACAGTGAGAGCAGCTGGTGCCAGTGTGCAGTACACAGCATGAGTCAGGGAAAGCTTACCAGAAATTTAAGCTAAGACTTGAAGGATAAGTAGGCAAAAAAATCACATAAAAATCACATAAACATTCTGGAAACATATCCAGACAGCAGACGTGTGAAAATCCCGAGATGAGAGAGAAGGACTTCAGCAGGGCAGTAACATAATCATGTGCTTTAAAGTAATAATTCTAGAGCAATATGAAAAAGAGAATAGAGGGGAGCATAGTGAATACTATATGACTAGTTACTAAGAAATGAAGGTGCTTTGGTCTTAGGTACTGGATATGAAAACAGAGAAATTTCAGGTTCTAGAAATACATGATGTAGGGAGAGAGGGAGAAGAAACTAACAAGAATAATTCCCAGGTTTCTGTCACGATCAGATGGAATGACACTGATTATGAGCTCATTTGGAAACGCCAAGTTTGAAGTACCTCTCAGACAATGAAGGGAGCCACCAACTAGATAAATGAATTTACGAGTCTGAAGCTCAGAGAATGAGGCTGGAGACATAATGTGGGAATCACCTGAACAGAGGCACAACAGAGAGCTAAGGTAAGCAAATAACAGGTACCAGGAGAAGGAAGCCTAGGACTAAGCCCCAATAATGCCTCTCTTTTAAAGGGCAGAGGAGAAGGAAGAGTGACTGAGAAGAAACAGAAAGGCAGGAGGCATACCAAGGGAGTGTTTGGTCACAGAAATTAAGAACCCAACGTGTTAGAAGACGAAAAGGTAGTCAACTGTGCCAATGCTGCTGGAAAAGTCAAGGAGCATGAGGATTAGCAGTGAGCTTTGCTGTCAGAGATGCACAGGCGCGGTGATCCTAGTTAAGAGCGAGAATGAATAGAAGAGTTGAGATAGAAGCGTGACTAAAACATATTCAAAATGAATAAAAGATGAGAAAAAAGATATAGCAAGTGTCAACATTTCCTATGAGACATTTAGCTGTGCATGGCAATGAGAGACCCTGGGAAGCAGTGCAGGGGTCCAACTGAAAATGTAGTGGGATTTTATTTTGAGGATGCCAGTGACCTGAATGTGTCTAATGCTGACGAGTAAGACCAGTAAAAAGGCAGAACCTGAAAATAATTCTGTTTTTTGACAAAGCAGAAAGAAATGAGATTCTTAGCACAAGTGAAGAAATGGCATTTGATAGGTGAGGAAACACTGCCCTCCATTAAAATGGGAGGGAAAAAGAGAAACACAAAAGGGGAGAAAATATAGGGAAACCTGTAGATTCAGAGGCAAGAGATGAACCCAGCTTCCACCTGATGCTTTCTCCTTCTCTCTGAGAGGCAGAGGGCAAGACTGTTTATTAAGAGTAAGGGGACCAGCAGGATAGCTGGAGGTTTGAAGAGAAATAACTCTTTCAAAGTGGCGGAATGAGCTGAATAGAGAAGAGTGAGACTACTGAGCAGTGTGGAGGGCTGACTAGAGGTTTGTGAAAATGCCACAAATAGTGGCACTGAGCTACCCTGTGTGAGGTTTCCCAAGTGGGGTTTCTACCAGCAGAAGCCCAGGAAAGGCAAGTTGCTGGGTTTATCTAGGGTTGTGGTACTACCAGCTGGGTTTGATGAAAAGATGATGGAAAATATTAATACTAGTTAATTTTTACTGAGCACATTACTATAGTCCAGGCCATACAGGTGCTTCATATGAAAGGCTCCTTTAAGCCTCATGGCCACTCTACCCAATTAGCACAATATTATTTTCATTTTATAAATGAGGAAGCTGAGGAATGATATGGTCACGTAACAGCCAGGATTCAAGGTCTGAGATTTCATTTGCCCCCCAACCAACAAAAAAAGTGGTATGTGTGTGTGCTGAAATAAAACAGAAATTTAAAAAATCGCATGGTATAAAAAGTATATAAATAATTTTAAAATACTCCTTTTATCAACAGAGTGATGGACCATGAAATCACAAGTAATTTTCTATCTCAGTGTTTGTATTTAAAGACTCACCAAATCCAAAACTTAAAGAGGACAGCAGTAAGTTAACTTATTTCACATTTAAATCCCAGACAATATATGTTTTCACATGCTATCACATTTACCTCAAAATGTCAACATAAAATGAATCTATACCCTGAAGAGGAAAATGAGGTTCAGAAAGGCTAAATAACTTGTTAAGTGTTTTATCAAAACCCTGAAAAATGAAGTAGCTTCTCCTTGACCCTCTTGCCACTAAGCCCTATAAAACCTGGGGTAATAGGCCTGATTGAATTCACTCAGCAGAACAAAAAACTTTACAGCTGTTTGCTCTCATTGGAAATTCTTTCCAAACACTGCTTTATTCTACCAAGTAAAAGAAACCAGGACACGCTCTCACCATTACACTAATAATCAAAACTAAAGAAACTGAAAATAAAAATTCGAAAAGCAGAGAGTAAAATCTTAGAAGAAAATCATTACGTCCAATTCTCAAACATAAACAATGAAGTACGTTACTGGGCTTGATGATTTTGCAGACACAATAATTAAGCTTGACGAATCTTAATAATCATTCTAAAGTTAAAAAAACCTGAGAGTTTAATCTCCTTGAAAGCTATTAAACAGCCTACCTCAGGTCCATGTTTTCCAAATTGTTTTAATGAACAAGATATTTTTCTTGAATGATAATAAAACAGTAATACTAGGTGAAAAAGGCAATACATATCTTAAGAATTTATATATACACTGCAAGGACTTACAGTCCTTGTAAGACTGGGAGAGATTTATCATTAGGAGTGGTAGATGGCAGCTATTACAAAAATATTTGTATTAATATGACATCCCCTGTAACTGAGGATATAAGGACATTAGGGTTTAAAAACTTGCAAGAGAATGAATATTTCATCTCTCATGTTTTCACTCAATCACCCTTACTCAAGAAGAGACAGACTTTTCAGTATTTCACATATTGAAGCATAAGTGCTAGATATTTAGAAAAATATTAAATCTTTCCCTTTCAGTTTTCCATTCTAATCATTAAGTATAGAAGCAACTAAGATTTTACTCATATAAGCTAAGGTTGGCCCTTATGAAGGAAATAGTATTTTAAAAAAAAAGAAAAGAAAAAAGCTTTCCACACTGAGTTGTACCATCCAAATAAATGTGACAGAAAAAAGACAGTGTTTTGAAATGCTTAACTTAAAGGAAAAACAACAAAGCTCTACTTACCATATACATTAGTATGTCTCTAATCATCACCATAGCTGTCTGATGATCGTTCCAAGCTTGATTTAGTGTTTGAAGAAAGTTGTTATTCAATGAATTTAGTACATCTTCTCGCACCTATTAACAGAAAACTCCATTAGTTTCTTTATACACAAGCACGCGCGCACTCATATGTATACATGCACATATCTGTTCAACAAAATAATGAAGTGGAATCTTCGATTTCAGAACAAAGAAACATGTTACAGACCAGTAGAAATATTTTAAGCTATAATACAACCTATATACAGATAACTAACAAATGTGTTTTGTATAGTCCAGACCCTTCTCTTGACCTCCAGAATCATAAAGCAACCTCTTGGGCATTTCTCAACCCGCCAATGACTTAACCTCACTGTCAGCATAAAATCCTAAATACTTTATAAAGGAACCACAAAGGCCCCACAGAACTGGCCCCAGGCTATTGCTCCAATTAAATTTCCTACTACGCTTCCCCTCCCCCATCTTTGAAGAATGGTCGAAAACACTGATTTTGGAGTCAAACTACCTGGGCTTGAATCCCAGCTCGCTGACTAGCTGTGCAACCTTGGGTAAAGTATTTAATCTCTGTGCTTCAGTTTCCTCAAATCCGAAATAGTATCCATTTTATAGGATGGTTTTAAGGACTGAATTACCACTAGTAATACAGGTAGAACAGTGTCTGGCACTCAGTAAACACTCAGTGAGCATAAACCATTAACTTAATGCACTACAGCTACCATGGAGCTGCATACAGCAAATGTGCTCTGCCATCTCCTCTGTGCTGGTTCACATACCTCACTCTCTGCCTTTTTTTCTGCACAAGTTTCACCTCCACAAAAAGGTCTTCCCTGACATCCTATTTCAATAACGTCTATCTCTATTCCTTTACCCTACACTTTATTTTGCCTCAAGTACTCATCACTAATTACTAGTATATTACATATTTATGTTTATTATTTCTCCTACTAAAATGTAAGCTCCACGGTAGCAGGGAGTCTGTCTTTTCCATGTGTACCTTCCACATCTAGAACAGTGCCTGGCATATAAAAGACCCTTTATTTCATCCCCACCCTCCAATACCATGATCCACGTCCAACAAGGTAAGCTCTTTCAGGATATCTGCCTTTGCACATGAAGTTCCTTTCAGTCTGAAATGCCTTCCTAATGCAATCCTGGTAAGAATTCAGGAATTTCACAGTCCACAAGCATACTGACACCTTCTCCAATATGAGCTTACTGACCACTACTACTTCCTGCTATGCTATCAGTCCAACTGAAAGGTTATTTGACTAGGAAATAGAATCTAGACTCTGGTTCTAGCTTTGTCATGAAAAAGTAGTGTGTCTGTCCTCCAAGTTCCTACAACACTTTGGGACTATACTGCCAACCTATGCAGTTATTCAAATCCAACCAATCCTCCATGGTCTAGCTCAACTCTCAATAACTCCAGCTTAAAGTGACATCTTCTATCTCTAAACATTCTTTACCATAGAAAATCTGCAGTAGTGGTTCAACTTTTTCAGGTTGGGGAGAATCTGAAGTCATCATGTTCTCTGAGAAACAAATTATTTAATATGTGTGTTGAGATATATAGACACCTGTAAACCCATATTATAGATACATGTAAATAAAATGTCACTGTGTATTAGAACTAGAATAAAGTGGTTCGAAGTGCCAAAGATTAAAAAAAAAATACACAAAACACATTACTCTCAACCCACAGGAGAGTAAGCTGAAGTTGTGAAAACTATATATTTTCTTATTTATAGAGGAAAAGAAGTCAGTGAGAGATTTTAGTGATGGGACAATAAATCTATTCTACTAAGCATACGGTATGAAAACCACTAGCCTATACCACATAATTCAGAATGTTATTACATAATCTTTTGTTCACAGACTCAGCTCCTTGACTTCAAATATATCACCCAGAGATTACTCCATAAATATGCTGACTACATCAAAAGTGATAAACATCCACGTCAGTTAGTTGACAGTACTGTGTTAAACAAACACTTTCATGCAAAGTGGTAATATACCAATTATTTCAACTCATTAAGTCTACCACTCATCATACGCAAGTTCCAAAGGTAGCTAACGCTAAAAACAAAAACACAGCAAGTTGCAAATGTACCTATTTACAAAATTCTTCAACCTTCATATTCTCTCACTGAACCACTAAACTTTGAGTAGCAATTAAATCAAAATCATGACAATACTAGAGAAACTGTACTACATAACAAAAATTAAATTATATATTCCAAACACCATAATATCTAGGAATTAATTATTTGTAAGGACTTAAGTGAACTTCTATAAACCCTCTTTGTTATAAAATCAAGTTATATGTTAACTGTATTAAAGTCACCCTGATTTTGGAATGCAAGAATATGCTTGGTATATTTGTTGGATAAATGAAAAATTTACCAATTAAATTTTAAAAGTTATAAAATAAGGCATATTTTCTAAAATCAATGATTTATACACTAAAACATAGCAACAAGTGTAAGATACCTGCCTTTCAACAAAATTAAAATGCGATCAACTAGCACAATGTGTCATAAATGATAAAATTGCTTTATTTGCATTATACTTCAAAAAATCATGCTGACAAATCAGTAACAGTGAATTTTACTTAGCAGAAAATAAGCTGTTATAAACTGTTAATTTTGTTATATTTATTTTTGAAAGATTACACACAGGGACAGGACTGAAAGATGAAAGATAAATACCCTTAGGCACACTTGCTGCAACTATCTCTTAATTATTCAGATCACTTTATGAGCAAAAAACTATTCCTCTAAAACTGCCCCAGAAAAATATCTTCATACTCTGATACATGAAAAGTGAATGCATATTTGTTCAAACATATACAACAAAATGGTAGGAATGAGGTGAAAATTCAATCTTTATGAAGATCAAAACACGCTTTTCAAAAGAAGATTAAGTTGGCATATAAAGCAAAATACACATAAAGTGAAAAAAAGATTTAACCTTTATTTTACAAATTATTAACATAACAATACAGAAAACTTGAAATAGAAAGTGGGAACTGTGTGTTGTAACATGATTAATCTTTGCACCAGCAAAGGCAACCCTGATGTAGAGGTGGTACCAGAACCAAATGGACCTGCAGATCAAGTACGACCAGCATCATTACTTGAGAAAATCTACATGAAGATTACCCAGATAAAGAACTGGAATTTGAAGAGTGAAACGATGAAGAACCATGGAAGTTGAGAGCAGGATGGACCAGCTGTGACAAAGAGGATAAACGAGTAGCTGAAAACTGATGGCTATGCAAGACATCTAGCCTTGCAAAGGATAAAGCAAGACACGGTAATTTAAAACAGTAGATCACAAACTTGGCAAAGAAATAGAATCCCATGGAGACTAATAGATTTCAATCAAGAGAATGAGAAGACACAGAATGGGAGAAAATATTAACAAAAGACACACACATCTGAAAAAGGACTGTAATCCAAAATACACAAAGAATTCATAAAACTCGACAATAAGAAAACAAACAACCCAATTTTAAAAACTGGCAAAAGACCTGGACACCTCACCAAAACGATACCCAGATGGCAAATAAGCATATAAAAAGATGTTCAACATCTGACCGGTAAGGAACTGCAAATTAAAATAACAATGGGATACCACTACACATCTATTAGAATGGCCAAAACCCAAAACGACATCACCAAATCTGGTGAGGATGCAGAGCGAGAGGCACTCTCAATCAGTGTTGGTAGGAATGCAAAATGGTAACAGTCACTTTGGAAGAGAGTTTGGCAGCTTCTTACAAAACCAGACATACTCTTACTATATGATACAGAAAATTATGCACCCTGGAATAAATACCAAAGGAGTTGACAATTTATGTCCACATAAAACCCCCCACACTGATGTTTACAGCAGCTTTATTCATAACTGCCAAAACTTAGAAGCAACCAAGATGTCCCTCAGTAGCTGAATAAATAAACTGTGGTACATCCAGACAGTGGAGTATCATTCAGCACTAAAAAGAAATAAGCTATCAAGCCATGAAAAGACACACAGGAACCTTAAGTACATAGTACGAAATGAAAGAAGACAATCTGAAAAGGCTACGTACCATATGATTCCAACCATATGACATTCTTGAAAAGGAAAAACTAAAGAAACTGTAAAAAAAGATCAGTGGTTGCTAGGGATTAGGGTGGAACAGAAATGAACAGGCAGAGCACAGGATTTTTACGGCAGTGAAAATATTCTGTATGGTACTATAATAGTATTTCATTACACATTTGTCAAAATGCATAGAATAAACACCACCAAGAATGACCCTCTAGGGCTTCCCTGGTAGCACAGTGGTTGAGAGTCCGCCTGCCGATGCAGGGGACACGGGTTCGTGCCCTGGTCCGGGAAGATCCCACATCCCGCGGAGCGGCTGGGCCCGTGAGCCATGGCCGCTGAGCCTGCACGTCCGGAGCCTGTGCTCCACAATGGGAGAGGCCACAACAATGAGAGGCCCGTGTACCACGCAAAAAAAAAAAAAAAAGAAAGAATTACCCTCTAATGTAAACTATGGACTTTGGGTGATAATGGTATGTCAGTGTAGGTTCATTACTTTAACAAATGTGCCACTCTGGTATGGGATGCTTATAGTAGGGGAGGCTGTACATGTGTCAGGGGGCATATAGGAAATCTCTGTACCTTCTGCTCAATTTTGCTGTGAATCAAAAACTGCTCTAAAAATAAAGTCTATTAAAAAAAATTGGGGGGGCCCACCAATTTACTGATCTAAAAATCACTGATCAAAAGAAAGAGAATCTGGGTATTTTTCTTTTTAAAGCTACCCCAATGATTCTGATACAATAGCCAGGATTAGGAAACCACTGACTTAAAAGAGCCACACTAGCCATTTCTGTTCCTTCCCTTTGCAGAATTTCCTCAATATGAATATTTTTTATATAGTTATAATAATAATCATACTGATGTGGTTCTGAGTCCTGATATTTTTAAGCCATCCATTAACATTCAAAATTAAACTTTACTTTAGGAGAAAAGTTTCTAGCTATATCATTTCATTTCCAAAGCACTGTAATAATTCCAAGAAAAAGGGTATAGCAGAATGAAATGTAAGAAAAATACAATGTCATCTGAGATTTAAGCAATTTCCAACCTAACACCAAAAGCATGAGCTACAAAAGAAAAAAATGATAAACTGGACTCCATCAAAATTAAAAGTTTTTGTTCTGCAGGTACTGTTAAAACAATAAAAAGACAAACTAAAGACTGGGAGAAAATATTAAATGACTTGTACCCAGAATAAAAACAAACAAACAAACAAAAACCTCTCACAACTCAGTAAAGAAAGCAAACAACAGAATTTTAAAATGGGCAAAAGACTCGAACACATTCTACACATGAAAAGATGTTCACCAACATCAGCCATTAAGGAAATGCAAATTAAAACCGTGATGAGACACCACTACACACACCCATTAGAATGGCTAAAATAAAATATACTGACAATACCAAGTGCTGACAAAGATTCTGAACAACTAGAACTCTCATACATTGCTGGTGGGAATGCAAAATGGTACAGCCCTACCAGAAAACAGTTTGGCAGTATGTTATGAACACTTACACGTGACCCAGCAATCCCACTCCTAGGAATTTATCCTAGAGAAATGAAAACTTATATTCACACAAAAAGCTGTACACAAATGTTCATAGTAACTCTATTCATAATCAGAAGAAACTGTATACAACCCAAATGTCTTGCAACAAGTAAACAGGTAAATGGATAAGCAAACTGATACATTTATATAGAAGAATATCACTCAGCAATAACAAGGAACAAACTATTGATATATACAACAGATTGGCTCAATTGCAAAATAATTATGTGAATGAAAGAAGTTAGTCTCAAAGGCTACAAACTGTATGATTCCACTTATAGGACATTCTTGAGAAAACAAAACTATAGTGACAGAAGAGATCAGTGATTGCCAGGTATTAGGGGTAGGAGAAGGATGTCACTATAAAGGGAAAACAAATTTTCTGGGGTGAAGGATGTTCTATATTGACTGTGATAGCAGTTACATAAATCTATAAATGGGCTAAAATTCACAGAACTGTACATGAAAATAAAAGGCTAATTTTATTGTATATTGACTTTTTAAAACTTGCAGTAATTATGATTCTCAAAATTGGGTCCTGTTTTATTATCATATTATAAATGTAAGCTATGATGCCACAATCTTTATTCATAAAAGCAACTTGAATGCCAAACAATGAAGAATTGTTAATTATTTTGAGTATACCAACGTTACAAAGGCCTCTGCTATAGTTCAAATTGACATACCACATTCTCCATTTCTGTGAATAGAGCTTTCCCTGTCCTTTTTATTACACACTTAGCAAAGATTAAAGGAGATTACTAAATAAAAAAAAAACCCACTTTTATTTTTCAATGTTGTATCAATAACAACACCTGTTCACTGATAAATTAACATCCAAGGTGCAAGAAATACATCCTCAAATCAATCAAATTACTGGCAAAGGGAGGGGGAGAAGGATGGAAAAGGGGATGACAGGAAGGCCAGCAGGCATGAGCATGACTGGGAGCTACAAGGATTGACAAGGAGGCTGACCTTGGGGCAGCAGCTCCTGGCTGGATGGAGAGTTGAAGGATATTAATAATCTACACAGTATCCCCCCACCCTCTAACATACACACATTTATTTTTAATCATTAATTAAAATTTTTTCACCTAAATTTAAATGCCTGGGGCAAAGTCCCAGCAAGCCAATCCTAATATCTAGGTAACACAAAGAAATTTATCAGCTAAAACTAATTATAAAGATTTTAATTCTAAAGTTTACTGAAACCAGAACTGAGCCATATAATTAATGATGGTATGGACTACTGAAAAGGACTTCCTTCTTAGAAAGTCTTAAAACTCAGCACAATACTTAATTCCAACACAGATAAATCTCTGTAAATACAGATATTTGTATTTAGCATTATTTTGCACTGAAATATATATACCATGTATTAAAAACATAAAATGGTGCATAATGCTAAAAAAAGAACATTTAAAAGTATCACAGAGATACTACTGATATAATGTTAAGAGGTGCAACCTCTTAGAAATCTGTAGTATTGTAATGTTCACTCAGGAGCTAAAACAATCAAATTACTATTTGCAAATGGACTTGAGGACACGGGAGGGGGAAGGGTAAGCTGGGACGAAGTGCGAGAGTGGCATGGACATATACACACTACCAAATGTAAAATAGATAGCTAGTGGGAAGCAGCCGCATAGCACAGGGAGATCAGCTCGGTGCTTTGTGACCACCTAGAGGGGTGGGATAGAGAGGGTGGGAGGGAGACACAAGAGGGAGGAGATATGCGGATATACGAATATGTATAGCTGATTTCCCTTTGTTATAAAGCAGAAACTAACACACCATTGTAAAGCAATTATACTCCAATAAAGACGTTAAAAAAAATTAGTATTTGCAGACAGTTACCAAGGGCAGTTACTAATTAGAACTTTTGACTTTGACTTTGACCTATACAGTCTGCAGCTCCTCTTCCCTGTAATATGGCTGGGGTTGATTAGATCAATGGCACTCATGCAATGCTCCACTAAGATGTCTCAGTACCACTCCAGGGTGGGCACTGTTTCCCCTGATTAAATATGATTTATATTGGTTTTGTGTGATTTTAAAAGTGGGGTTTTCCACTATTTTAAAAATACAGGCACACCTCGAAGATGTTGTGGGTTTGGTTCCAAACCACTGCAATAACGTGAATATCACAATAAAGCAAGTCACATGAATTTTTCGGTTTCCTAGTGCATATAAAAGTTATGTTTACATTATACAGTAGTCTATTAAGTGTGCAACAGACTAAATAAATGTCTAAATAAATAATGTGCATATTTTAATTTAAAAATACTTCGTTGCTAAGAAATGCTAACCATCGCCTGAGCCTTCAGGGAGTCGTAATCTTTTGCTGGTGGAAGATCTCGCCTTGGTATTGACAGCTGCTGACTGATCAGGGTGGTGGTTTTGCTGAAGGCTGGCGGGGGCGGCCGTGGCAATTTCTTGAAATAAGATGACAATGAAGCTGCTGCATCAATCGACTCTTCCTTGTTTCAAGAATGATTTCTCTGTAGCATGCAATGCTTTTTCACAGCATTTTACCAACAGTAGAACTTCTTTCAAAAGTGGAGTCAGGGGCTTCCCTGGTGGCGCAGTGGTTGAGAGTCTGCCTGCCGATGCAGGGGACACGGGTTCGTGCCCCAGTCCGGGAAGATCCCACATGCCGCGGAGCGGCTGGGCCCCGTGAGCCATGGCCGCTGAGCCTGCACATCCGGAGCCTGTGCTCCGCAGTGGGAGAGGCCACAACAGTGAGAGGCCCGCGTACCGCAAAAAAAAAAAAAAAAAGTGGAGTCAGTCCTTTCAAACCCTGCTACTACTTTATCAACTAAGTTTACATAATAGTCTAAATCCTTTGTTATCACATTAACAACCTTCACAGCATCTTTACCAGGAGTACATTCCATCTTAAGAAACCACTTTTCAGGTTCCACTTCTAATTTTAGTTCTTCTGCAACTTCCACCACATCTGAAGTTACCTCTTCCACCCTTTGAGCCCCTCAAAGTCATCCGTGAGGGCTGGAATCAACTTCTTCCAAAGTCCTGTTAGTATTGATATTTTGACTTCTTTCCACAAATCATGAATGCTCTTAATGACATCTAGAATGGTGAATCCTTTGCAGGAGGTTTTCATTTGACTTTGCCCAGATCCATCAGAAAAATCACTATCCATGACAGCTATAGCCTTATGAAATGTATTTCTTAAATAAACAGACTTGAAAGTTGAAATTACTCCTTGGATCCATGGACTGTAGAATGGATGTTGTGTTAGCAGGCATGAAAACAACATTAATCGTCTATAGATCACCATCAGAGCTCTTGGGTGACCAGGCGCACTGTCAAAGAATAATACTTTGAAAGGAATCTTTCTTTTCTGAGCAGTAGGTCTCAACAGTGGGTTTAAAATATTCAGTAAACCATGTTGTAAACAGACATGCTGACATCCAAGCTGTGTTGTTCCATTTATAGAGCACCGGCAGAGTAGGTTTAGCATAGTTCTTAAGGGGCTTAGGGTTTTCAGAATGGTAAATGAGTGCTGGCTTCAACTTAAAGTCACCAGCTGCATTAACCCCTAACAAGAGTCAGCCTATCTTTTGAAACTTTGAAGATAGGCACTGACTTCTCCTCTCTAGCTATGGAAGTCCTAGATGACATGTTCTTCAAATAGAAAGCTGTTTTGTCTACACTGAAAATCTTCTGGATTACTTGATAGTCTGTACATCAGCACTTGCTGCTTCACCTTGCACTTGTATGTTACGGAGACAGCTCCCTTCTGTAAACCTCCAAACCCATCTCTGCTGGCCTTCAACTTTTCTTCTGCAGCTTCCTCACCTCTCGCAGCCTTCACAGAACTGAAGAGAGTTAGAGCCTTGCTCAGGATTAGGCTTTGGTTTAGAGGAATACTATTGTTCCTGGTGTGATCTTCGATCCAGACCACTCAAACATTCTCCGTATCAGCAATAAGGCTATTTCACTTTCTTATCATTCGTGTGTTCACTGGAGAAGCACTTTTAATTTCCTTCAAGAACTTTTCCTTTGCATCTACAACTTGGCTGTTTGGTACAAGAGGCCTAGCTTTTAGCCTATTTCAACTTTCAACATGCCTTCATCACTAAAGCTTAATCACTTCTAGCTTTTGATTTAAAGTGAGACGCGCCATTCTTCCTTTCACTTGAATACTTGAGGCCATTATTAGGGTTATTAATTTGCCTAATTTCAATATTGTTACGTCTCAGGGAATAGAGGCCCAAGGAGAGGGAAAGAGACAGGGGAGCAGCTGGTCAGTGGAGCAGTCAGAACACACACAACATTTATTAAGTAAGTTCGCCATATTATTTGGGCACAGTTTGTGCCTCCCACCCCAAAACTATAACAGCAACATCAAAGATCACGGATCACAGATCACCATGACAAATATAATAATAATGAAAAGTTTGAAATACTGCAAGAATTACCAAAATGTGACAGACACGTGAAGTGAGCAAATGCTGTTGAAAAAGTGGTGCCTGACCTACTTGCTCAACAGGGGGTTACCACAAACCTTCAATTTGTGGGAAAAAAAAAAAGATGAAGTTATCTGCTAAGTGCAGTAAAGCTAAACACAACAAGGTGTGCCTGTAACTGAGACAGCCACTGGATACTTGCTAAGTATCGTTCTTGGCTCTAAATTCTAAAACATACTGCTTGTCGCACCTGATGAAACCAGAGTATTTACATAAATATGCAACATTTACCATGATCAAAAATAGCATATAAGTTCTCACAACATTTGAATTTTTCAGAGCCCTGCGTATGTGATCTGGGGGCTTGTCACTTTACAAATTTTACCAGTTATATAAACCCTGTTTTTCCTAGAAATGCCATTAAAGAATAATTCCTGAAGATCTCAAAATATTTTTCACTTCATCACACCAAAGTGATGTGACATAAACCTATCAATAAAAGTGGCTTACTGTATAAGTAAATCTCAATGGAAGCCAAGCCATGGAGTGTAGACGGTATGTCTCCTAATCTGACACATCCTTTGAAAAAAGCTCCACAGCTCTTCCCGTTATGCCGAGAATTCTTGATTTAAAAGATTACATGGTGAACAGTGGCAGCACAGGAATACAGATGCTAAAAAGCCCATCTGCCTGATTCAATTCACAGACACACATTTAGTAGATGTGTGACCCTGAGCAACTTACTTAATTTCTTTATGTATCAGTTTTTATAAAAACAGAAATAGCACCTACTTCAAGGAGCTGCTGTGTGGATAAAATCAGTATACACAAAATACTTAGAACAGTGCCTAGCGCACAGTAAATGCTATATAAGCATTTGCTTCTATTATAATATTACTTGTATTACATATTCTTAAAATTATTCATATACGTATTTGAATCTTGCTACTCAGAGTGTGGTATGCACAGAGCAGAATCATGGTCAATATCATCATCATCATCATCACTGGTGAGCTGGACCCACTGAATCATAATCTGCATTTTAACAAGATACTCAGAAAATTCATAAGTGCCTTAAATTTTCTGAAACAAGCAACATAAATAAAACACGTATACCTATATATTCACATATTTTATACAGTATTTTCTAAACTCTCAATTTCCACTTGATTCTTGCTTTCCTTCCTCTAAAGAACAGAAATTTCTCCACCACTAGAAGGAATTCTTTTACTTCATACTTTGAGAAGTTCGTAATGGAGCCAACCTCCATTAAGTTTGGTGAATAGATGTTGCTATCTCGTAATACATATAACAACCTTAAGATTTTTGTATTTCAAAGCAAACTCCTACTAAAGATGAGGAGAGCTAACCTTAACTTTTGTAGATATTTTAAACTTTCTAAGAATTCACTAATGACAAGAGATTCCTGAATGGAATAAAATTCACTGCCCTCTTGATATTTTCTACACTGACAGTACTGTTTTCATTATTTTCACTAATTTTTAGAATAAAGGTGGCCACCTTGATCAAAGGAATCATACCAGTATCATTAACAAAACTAAAGATAGCCACTACAGGGAAAACGTTTTTCTTGACTGCTGTCAGAAGATTCTTCTATAAATAAGTTTACTAATGTATACATAGTTAGTGACATAAGTTTAAGAATTTCACAAAGTGTCCAAAACGAAGCTCTTAATTCAAAAGGATACATAAACATCTTTCCCTGAACTGACAATTCAAATATTTAATGATTACTTCCAAAAAGTGAAGCAGGGTGCTAGGCACCATGGAGAATACAAAATGCAGTCACTTTACAATCTCTATAAATACAGGAGGGTAGGAAACAGGAGCCTAATATTAGCATTCATATGGCCTCAATACAAAGTGAAATCCAATGAATAGTACTAAAGAAGTTGTGAGGTCCAAAGCAAGGGCACATGATGGCAATTAGAACAATGGATTTTCATAGTTTCACAAAGAAAATTTGCTACATGTTGAAGAAAATAAAAAAATCCAAATTTGGGATTTTAAAAAATACATTCTTAGTTCAAATATTCTTTTGAACTTCTTAAAAAAGTAACACAACTTGGAAAATCGGGATTTAAGGACAAAGTAGTATCATGAAAAATGGTAGCTTTTTACCTAATGGTTGGAAAGGAAAACAGAAATAAAAAAGCAGTATACCATAGAAGGACAATATGCTTATCATTTGTAAAGTACTTCATTCCCAATGGTTAAGACAATAAGATATACATTAAAAGCATCAAGTACATTATAGCATTAATACCATAGTTAAACTCTGAACAACAGGGACACTGAAATAATAAACAGTAAAATATATACAAAGCACGGCAATATGGCAACTAGTCTTTTTGTTCTCCTGAATACCATGGAGGAAAAAAACACAGTTCCACAAGATCACACAATCTGGTTCCCAGCAGACAGACAGACTCCAGCCTCAAGAAATCAGAGGTATACAGCCCCAAAACTACACTGTGCTTTTACATGGTGAAACACACTCTGCTTAAAGTGGTTAGATTCAGGAGTAATTAACTTGGGTAGGTAGAAGTATTACCCCACATACAGAAGACAAAACAGATCTCTGCAGTTCATGGATACAAACCATGATGGTTTCCATTTGACTGTTAGTATTATTCTTAGAGATTCATTTCAATAGACAATTACGGAGAGCAAATATGAAGAGCAGGAGACACAAAAAATGAATGAAACAGGTCTTAGCTTAATAAATATTAAAAGAACATCACTAGAAACTACAATAGAGAGCAGTACCTGCCCTCACAGTGCTTACTGTCTATTCCACAATTTAAGTGGGAATAGCTGGTATTTAACATGGGTGAACTTGCTAAATAACACTCTAAACTTGGCTCTTCCCCAACATCATTTCTCTTTCAATCTTTTCAAAGTAGAAACTACTCAATTTCCTATGCCCCTCATATTCTATGATTGGTATCTTTCTGACTCTCTAACAGCCCATTTTCCTCACCTTATCCCTAATAATCTTTCTCTTTTGCGATTATCCTATTTATATTCAAGTCACTCTTCCAAATCATATTTCTTAAGGGTTTGTATACCTAGCTGAGAGCCTTCGTCTTCTTTCTGACTCCTGTCATCACCCTAAGCTGATCCAATATTCAATGTAATGGGTTCTTAGTTTCTTCCAACAACTTTAAATTAGGAAAAAGGACAAGACAAGATGGCAGGAGAATGAAAGATAAGTAGCAAAGAAGCACTGAAAATGGCACTCCTACTAAACCTTTTACTCCATCTTTTCTATTTCAATCTGTCTATTTTTAAAAATTAAAACCCAACAGCTCCTACCACCCACAGAATAAAAGCCTAATGCCCTACAATGTTAGTCCAACTAACTTTACCATTCTCGTTTCCTACAAATGCATGTGAAGTCCTTTATGTTCCATTTACACTTATACTGGTCCACCAGACAATGCTCAAACCTAGCTGCCTTTTTTACTCATGCCATTTTCC
The DNA here is from genome assembly GCF_949987515.2 of Delphinus delphis. Classification (NCBI taxonomy): domain Eukaryota; kingdom Metazoa; phylum Chordata; class Mammalia; order Artiodactyla; family Delphinidae; genus Delphinus; species Delphinus delphis. The sequence goes on along the minus strand of NC_082689.1, from coordinate 13,904,016 downwards.
TTACTGAGACTATCTTTTGCCTTTGTTTACATGATGAATCTTTCATAATCCTTTAAGGCTCATCAAGTGACCTCCTCTTTCTACTTTGTCCTGAATTCTGCAGGCAAAGTAATTCCCCTTCAAATCTGATTCCCTCACTAAAATTGGGAGGTTTCTTGCTGAGAGGCATGGTGTCTTAATTATTTTTTGGTGGATAAAACACAGGAGAGACTCAGTATCTGTGGGCCTCTAAAGTGAATCTGTCTTTGCTAATGAAAATCTTAGTCCTTAGTGTTTCTATCAATGTCCTTCGTAATTAACTGCAATCACTGTATTTACGTTGTGTTGTACATAAATGCCATTTTAAAAGTCTCTACATTCATTCACATTTGCCTAGAAATAAAGGAAAAGCACTAAAAAAGCTAAAGCTAAATCTGTTTAAATAACTGGCCTACAAAATAGTCCAGCGCTTACCATAAAATTACCAACTTCATTCCCTCAGGCAATTAGTACTACTACATAAACATCTAAATATAACTATGAATAAACATAATACTTAAAACTCTGGTTCTTCCCATTCTCCCTCTAAAAATGGGGAGAAAAATTAACATACTGTAAACAAGTAGTTTACATAGAAACATCATTTTCAGCAAATGTGACCCTACATACAAAATACAAATGGTAGGATGTTATTCTACAAGGAGACTTTACAAAAAATTACTCAACAAGAAAGTCACTTAAAAATTGAAATTCCCCTTCAAGGCTTCATTTTTCCTACCTGGAAGGCAAAGTGCTGAGAACTGATCAGGATTACAAGGCACAGATTCAAGTATGTAAGTCCGTAATATAAGTTCCAGAAAGACAGGGATCTTTGATATAACACAAATGCTTATTAGCCTAGTGCCTGGCACGTAACAGGTCCTCAATAGGCAGTTTTCTGAATGAACGTAAAGCGAGGAGGATGAAGCTCCTCTTATTCTGCCTTCCTCACATTTAAAGTAAGCTGTTATTTGAAGAACAAGATGAAAAGAAAGACTTTGAAAACCACTGGAATAAATATTCTTTTTAGCAATAATAAACTACTAGAGTACTACTAGAGTTAAGAAGTCAACTAGAGTTGACTCTAGTACTACTAGAGTTAAGGAGTACTACTAGAATTAAGAAGTCAACATCTTTTTTGTCCAGCTATTTTTCTAAGAGGAGAACAAACTTTCAAAGTACAGGAATTAGCTTTTATAAGCTCACTTACGAGACTCCACATTATTTAGTTATTACTATAGACTAATAATTTGAAAGAAAAGGGGAAATTAAGCACCAGTCAAATCTAAGAAAACTGTTAATCATCACAAAATTGGGAAAATGAAGTTCTTGCCACATTAAAACCAAAGAAAGTTTCTCCCCTGACTTTAAGAAACAATTAAAAATGAAAAAACTTCTAAACACATATTATGGCACATGAAAGGACAATGGTAAACTGCAAAAACCATGATTTTCCTAAGTCTTAGTCATTATATAATTTTAAGCCCACTGAGGCTAACAAAACCAATCCCAATCTCCTTTTATACATTAATAAACTGAAGTCCAGAAAAATCTAGTAGTTTGTTCAAGACTGTTAGTGGTAGAATCAGGCCTAAAGCCTACCTTTCCCTACTTTCTATCCGGTACTTCTTCCACTGCATCTACTTCTAACTTCTTTATCATTAAACTCCTATTATTACTTCTATTGATATTATTATTTCTTATTATTATGGAGTACTTAGCGGTGTGTAGAAAAAAAAGACAAGTCCTCCATTACTTTACTATGAGCTTAGAGAATTTCTATTAAGTTTGAATCCCAAATAGGAATCTTCTAAAAGGAAATGACTCCAAAAAAACAAACAAAACACTTTAAATATCTGACAATTTGGTCAGTTATATCTCAATAAAGCTGGGGGGAAAAAAACATAAAAAAATATGGCTCCACCCTAACCTAACCCTGCCCTCAAGTAATAGAACTGATCAGCACTATTTTTGAAGATTTTTTTTTTTTAATGTGGACCATTTTTAAAGTCTTTATTGAATTTGTTACAATACTGCTTCTGTTTTATGTTTTTTTGGGTTTTGGCCACAAGGTATGTGAGAGCTTAGCTCCCCAACCAGGGATCGAACCCACAACCCTGCACTGGAAGACCAAGTCTTAAGCACCAGACTGCCAGCGAAGTCCCTGATTAGCACTATTTTTGAATTTAAAATTGTCTTTTCACACACACACACGCACGCGCGCGCGCACGCACACACTGTGAAAACCACAACGCTGCTAAATAAAGGTCAAAATTAAATTATTTTATAATTTAAGGTTAGAGCTGAGTCTTAAAGTACCACTAACCCTGGCCATTTTTCTGTCTCCACTGCAATCCTCAATCTACCTGAAATGTTTAAGTTCCTCAGGGTTCAACCTGGGGCCCTCTTCTTTTTTTTTTCCTGTGTGATTTCATCTACTTCCAGGGCTTTAAGTATCATCTATATGCTCACAATTCCCAAATTTACACTTCCAGTCCAAACTTCTCAAGAGAACTAGATTTACATATCTCATTTCATTGGCATCTTAAAATTAACCTGCCAAATGGAGTTTCTTTTTCTACCCCAAATCTATACCAAAAAATGGAAACTCCTAGTTGTTCAAAAGCCAAAATCCTAGAAGTCATCTTGGATTCTTCCCTCTTCCTCATTCCATACAATCAACCAAACCACAGTTAACAAGCTTTCTACATCCAAAATAAATCCTGAATCTGAAAACTTTTCTCTATCCCCAGTGTCACTAGACTGGTATAAATCGTCACTATCATTCATCTGAATTATCGGATTCTTCTATCCTATTGCCCCCACTTCAACTCTTGGGCCCTGTAGCTTATTCACCACATAGCGACCAGAGTAATATTTAAAAAATCTACATCAGATCATATCACTGTCTTGCTTAAAATCTTGAATGGCTACCTACAGTACATACAATAAGTATGACCCCCTTACAGCATGGCTTCAAGGCCTGGCATGATGCAGCTTCTGCTTTTCTCTCCAAACTCATCTTGTTCCATTCTTCCCCGCCAACTCTTAATTCCCTGTTCACGACATGCCCCCGCCCCTCCAAATTTCTCTAGTCCAGGTATTGGCAAAGGAAGTCCTTCTGTCTTTTAAAAATAAAGCTGTATCGAAATACAGCTGTGCCTGTTCATTGTGTGTAGTCTATTGCTGCTCTCGTGCTACAACAGAGGAGTTGAGGAGCTGCGACAGAGAACATATGGCTCAGAAATCTGGAAATATTGGCTATCTGGCACTTTATAGAAAAAATGTTCCATAACCATTCCCTTTTGCCTACAATGCTCTTCAACCCACTTTTCTCATGAGCACCTTCTCATCCTTCAAGTCCCAGTTTAAACACCACCACTTTCTCAAACAACCCTACCCCGGCCTAGGTCGTTGCTCTCATCATTTTTCCCTATCACTGTACCCTGTTTTCTTCATTACTTTTTATAACTAAACACTTGTTTATCTGTTCCATGAATGCAGGGATCAGATGCAACCCATTTACCAATATATTTCTTACACCCGAGCCACAGCCTAGCAAATAATAAATACTTTTGAATATTAAATTCTGTGATGATAAATCTTATAGGGATACTTTTGAGGCTCTGACAAAATGACCTGTAATTTAAAAATCCTTAAAACTGGAAAGTAGCACAACTTTTCTTCTCCAACATAACCATACTTTTAAAGCTATTTTACTTAGAAGAAAATAATCCCTGTGAATTCTGAAATGTCTTCATATTTACTAAATAAGACAAGAATTTTCTTTTAATGACAAGGCACAAAGGCCACATCACACCCTAAGTTTTGCTTTGCGGTCTTGAGAAATTTACTGAATTCCTTTGGGTCTCAGTTTCTTGGGGAAACATTCTTCTAGAGATAGGAAGAATACACTACTAAGAAAGAGAAACAGCATCTAGCTTTTCTATGCCTGCTTCAATTCTGTAAACTTATTTCCAAAGCCCATTATCAGCTACTTTCATTGCAAAGAACTATCCTCCCATCAGCTGCCCTCTTGTAGTTTATACCACTCTGCTTTACCAAAAATGTTCCTCAAAATGTTCACTATTCTCATCTTGAAATCGGAGTACCAACGAACTCTGATGCCATGAAAAAATTGTATTTCCTCTGAATTCTTCAATGTGAAAAGATAGGTCCTGGCTGTCTATACCACAGCACTAAAAGGTTCACTTCAGTCGAAAATAACTTTGCTTTAAAAAATATATTATTATTACTTAGGCAGTTCAGCTAACGGCTAAAAGCATAGTGAACGAAAAAATGAGGAGTGGACCACATAGGAATGCTTTCAGAACCATAAAAAGGGATATATTCTGTGAGACTGAGACAGTTACTTTGATACCACAGAACCCTAAACCACTCTCTTACCTTCCAGTCAGAAGGTGCAATGTAGAGACAGGCAATATTGATTTCCATGCAAACTATATTTCTGCACATTAGATCAGAAACATCCCTAAGTCCCATCTAGTAAACAAATGGAGACTTCCGACATCAGGGGACAAACATTTTGGTCTACTGTATGATGGCCCTATCAGTTAACAGACTTCCTTTAACAGTGTCCCCTTCAGACAGTACCGTATTTGTATGACTTTTTAAAGTGTCTTATAAGAGTAAAAGTGAAATAAGATCAATGGAAAACACAAAAATGAAAGCATAGATACTAAAAGAGGTTCAAAAACTTAATTCAATTTAAATAAAGAAATCAATCATTAGATATGCTGACAATGGTACATCCCCTAGTCAGAAATTGACTAGCTTAAGGTGATCAAATGAGTATTTGTGAAAGAAATAAAAATTAAAGAATATTTTCAGATGCTGTTGATATATCATTAACATCTGTAAGAGAAATAAAAGTTTAGCATATACACTTTGTAATTCTTTAGCATAATCAACTTGAATACATGTTCTCTGGAATATATTATAGGGAAATGCCTATATTTTGAAATGATAGTTAATCTTAGATATGGTACCACTTTAAGAGACTTAACAATATGCTGAAGCTCTTACAGTTACCATGGAGTTATCGTTCACATGACTTCGATTTCTACCTAACCATGTTTCAGAGTCCAAATATCAATCACATCAACACTGACCTCACACTCTGGCTTCCCCTCCACTCTTCACTTTTTGAAAGAGCCGATTCTCAACCAAACCAAATAACTACAAATGTTTTTTCTGCATCTGTGCCCAAGCTGCAAAGCACTGCTTAAAAAAAAAAAAAAAACACACGATAGATCAGACATTCAGGACAACTCCTACTGAGCTATCTCTTTCCTCACTTGCCAGTTCCCTTAGTATATTCCCCACAGGAGCTACTCCAAGTCTCTTCATCTCATTTTCAGAACTTGCACTGCTTAATTATTAGATTCATGATAGTCTTAGAACTAAAGCATCTCAAAGATATTACTGCCAACTCCTTCATTTTAATTATAAATAAACCAAGAACTAAAGTTTAAAAGACTATAGCTTTACAAAAACTGAACCGATTTTCCTAAAACCCCACATGCACCCTCAATTTCAGCATATATTTACTGCATCTTGATCAATTCATTATGCCTCAGGAGCAGATTTATAGAAAAATTAAGGACTCGGCCTGAAGCCGCACTACTTCAGTACTGTTCCAGCTAGGCCACTTACTAGCTACATGCATCTGGACAAATCACCAATTCTGTGCCCTCTGTTTCTTCACTTTTAAATAGAGATAATAGTAGTATCTGGCTCATTGGGTTGTGACCATTACATAAGTGAATACATCTAAAAGCACTAGAAGTGGACCTAGCACGTAGTAAATGCTAAATAAGAGTTAGCTGGGGATATTATTATCATACCCTATAGAACCTCTGGCAAATGAGAACATGCCCCTCTTCTACCTTCACTTCTCCACTGTTCAATTCCACACTCTCTCCATACCCAAAAATTCAGTTGCTCCAATCTTCTCCTCTTCAACCGCTTTAGGCAAAACTCCCCCACTCTACTTTTCTTCCTTCTTTTGATGTCAAGTTTCTTAAATCAGTCTTCATTTCCCACACCTATTTACCACAGTTTGCTTTTGAAGATGACATCCCTTGGCTCTGGGATTTTCATTTTCTGCACTCCAACACATATTCCTCAGTACATGCTACCAAGTCTCAGATCTTGATCTCCAGTTTTGAGTTCCTGCCCAAGCTCTGAACCTGTATATCTCCAAACACATCATATTTTTACTTGGACATCTTATTACAATCTCACACTCAAATTTTATCACATGTAAAATGATTTTTAAGGTGCTTTCTAACTATAAAAATTTCCAATATAACCTAAAACAGAATCTGTCATCTCCTCTACGCATTCCAAATAAGTTTTCCACTATAAGTTCACAATAATTCTATTGGTGGCACCATAATTCTCCCAGTAACCAAATTCTACCTGGTCTTCAGAATTTCTGACATCATCCACTCATTTCTAGCCTATCACCTTAACGTAGATTTTTCAAGGTCTTCTGTTTATAGCACACATCCCCCCCATTCTACATTTATATCATTCTCATCTTAATCTTCTTAAAATATTTTGTCACAATATCATCCACTTAAAAACCTCCAATAAACCTCCACTGTAAAGTCCAAATTCCTTAGCTTGGCATTGAAGTTCTCCAATCTGTGCCCAAACCAACTTTGCAACACTATACCCCACTAATCCCCATAAATTATTATACACCTCAGTCAAACTCTACTTATCATCCAAGTTTATTTCTGTATAATCATGTGACATCTGCCATCCTGGAACACCTTCCACACTGTTCACTTATATCCCAAATTTTTCATGGCTCAGTTCAATTTCATCCTTTCCCATGAAATCTTACAGCCCAAGGTAATCTCTCCCTCATTTGAATTCCTAAGCCATTTATTGCCCATACAACTCATTTGCCATTGAATTATATAATGCCTCACACTGTTACCTAAATGTGTGTATCATCTCTCCATCAGAATAAAAGCAAAAACAAACCTAGGAAGGGACAGCATCATATCTCTTTGCATCTACTAGATTTTCTTAGAAAGCTGTACATGGCAGGCACTTAACAAAAAACTGTTGAATGCATGAAGAACATAATCACCTTGCTTCATGAGATACTAGCTACCTGCTCATGTAATCCCATTTAAGAGAAAAGAATTACAGAAGGAAGAGTAGAAATAGAAAGTGACTATATTGTAACCATCGTAGCAATAATGATTCATGCAAGAATCATCAATGGATGCTAAAACCATCACATGAAAGTTTCTTGGGGAACAGGATATTTATACAGTCTCAAAATATATCTGAACAAATTACTTATGAATTACAAAGGGAAAAAAGGTACCTTCACAGTGGAGAAATCTGGCGGACACCAAGTGATCAAAGTTAACATCACCAATAATGGGATAAACTGACATCATGTGCCTCCTGATGTGATGCACTGAGGACACAACATCACTTATGTATTATTCCTGCCAAAAATGCATAACCTGAAACTAGTCATGAGGAAACAATCAGACAAACCAAAAACTGAGGGACAATCTACAAAACAACTGACCTATACTCTTCAAAAATGTCAATGTGCTGAAAGACAAAGAAAGGCTGAGGAATTGTGTGTGATCCTGGATTAGATCCTGGATCCGAAAACGAACTGCTATAAATGACATCACCTCCACACAGGACAACTGGTGAATTTGAATGTGGACCATATTAGATAACAGTTTTATATTAATGTTAAACTGCCTGATTTTGAACATTGTTCTTTGGTTAAGTGAGAGAATTTCCTTGTTCTTAGGAGAAACATTCCAAAGTATTTAAGAGTAAATGAATCTAAAACTTATTCTCTTAACTGTCCAGCAATAATAATAATACCAGTAACAGTAATAACAAGTACCAATAGAAAGACTGGCTAAAATGTGGCAAAATGTTGACAACTGGTAAATCATTGTACTACTGATGCAACTTTCCATTTTTTTAAAATAAAGTTTAAAAAACAAATACCTTAATACCACACAAAAACTTTGAGAAGTTTTTATTTATCTGTGGTATTTTACATCTTATCTGACAATCTTAAAGCAAGACATACTTTCAGTGGAAGAGTCTGCTTTATAAAAACATTTGCTCTAAAAAAACAAATACATCTTTTTGGAACCAAAGAACCATTTTATAATGTTAACAGTCCAACACTAATTTATCTTAAAAAATTTATATAAAGTTAATTTCATTTGGTGAAAAGACTTAGACAATATTTTTTAAACAATGTAGTCTTATTATTTTCAAATATATAGAGAAAGAAGAGAAAGCTAAAATGGGCTGATTAAGCATTTTAAAGAAAGAAATAATGATCTGTAATTAACATATTAATAAACAAGCATATGTAAATTAAAAGTCTGCTTCCGAGATTATATCTATCAAAGATCACAAACTTCACCTTCTCTCAATTATCAAAAATTCTGGTTTAGCTGATTGTAAGTTTTAAGTGAGGTTTTATAATATAGCTACTAATTATTATTTCTATAGGCTTCCTGGAACCTTTAAAAATAATACTTCTAGATTCAATATAGTTAGCAACAGTCCTTTAAAGTTGGATACCTTATTTATGAGATGTTCGGTAACAACTTCTCTTAGTCCAGTGTAGAGCTTTTCTCCATGTTTATGCAAAACCATTGTATATGCATTTCTATAGAGCTCCTCAAAACTAAGACCACTGTTATTCTTACGCTGGATTTCTTGAATTGCATTTTTCAGAAGGTCCCAAATGCTGTTTACATATTTTTCATCCATGGTCATCTGTAATATCCAAAAGAGAGAAAGAGACAAAAAAAAAAAAAAAAAAAAACCAATGGTTGAAAATCTTTCTGTATTTGTCCATATAGTAAATATTTTATTATATGGCTATGATTATAAATCTGCATGACTTACAAGGATGTTAACAATCTATTTTAACAGAAATAAAGGGATACATTTTAAAATAAGTTTTTAGAGCTGATAGAAGAAATTTTTAACAAATCCTTTTAACACCTCCCTTCTGTCTTATCTGCAGCACAACCCTCCACTTTAAATAAAATCATAATCCCTGATGTTAATACTTGCTTTAGCCAAAAAGTGTAAGACATATTTTCCCTAAATTTATTTAGTAGAATATGAGCTCAGAGAGACAGAAAGGTTCCTTGATGAAAAAAAATTGGGGACATGAACACTATTTTCCTCTCCTGGAGATCTGCAGAGCTCCTTAGCAAATTAAAGATGAGGAGATCTGTAATTAAAAAACAAAAAAAAACAATAAAACCACACATTTTCTTTGTTAAACCTAGCATTCTCTCATTTTCCTCCTTTCCCACTTTAGATTCCATGGTCCGTCATTTCTAAGCACCTTGTATACACCCATAAATAACTTGCCCCCTTCCCCCCCTCCAAAATACTTGCCATTCTAAACACCAACTGCCCACCTACGCCTCACATGCACCCACACAGCTGAAAGCAACTACAGAATAACATACATACAACCATATTCAATCCATCTGAATTTAAATTCATAACCACTAACCACAAGTCGGCCCTTAGTACAACCCCACAATCCTACTTTTCTAGACGGACTCTACTTTCCTGGATGATTTTACACCATCTCCTCCGTCCACTCCAGGATAATGAATTGCTTCCTGTTCCACTGAAAAAACAGAAGTAACCTGAAGAGACACTGCACAAACTCTGGCCATATCCACTAACCTACCTGATTGTATACCAATATAACCTGCTAGTTCTTGTGCTCAAAGTGCCAAGTTCTTATACTCAAATTATAGCACAGACATCATCTAGGGACTTGTTAGAAATGCAGAATTTCAGGCCCCATCCCAGACCTACAGAACCGTATCTGCATTTTAACAAGAACCCCAGGTGATACCTATACAAAATGAAGTTTAACAAGTATTGCTCTAGTTCCATCCCAACTCACCTACTCAAGGACCTCCCTTTAGCAATCTCCCTTCCCAGCATCATCAAAATTTTCCTTCCTGCTAGGTAATTTCCACCTGCATTTAATACCCTCAGTTTCCCATCTTGAAAACAAACAAACAAACAAATCCTCACAACCCCACATATTACTCCAGCACCACCTAATTTTTCTCTTTTTCATTTACAACAAAATCACAGGGCTACGGAGAAGACTTCTATATTCACTGTCTCCAAGTCACATTTTTCCCGTTGTATCTTGAATCCACTCCAATAAGTCTTTCATCTCTACCATTTCACAGAAACTACTCTTGAGAAGGTCACCAGTGACTTCCTCGCTGCTAAATCTAACAGTCAAAGTCTCACTTCTCATCGTACTCGACCTTTCTGGCAGTAATTCAAAGAGCTGATCACTCCTACCACTTGACACAGATTCCTCACCTGCCTTCCAAGCACTACAATCTCATTTCTCTTCCTATTCCACTTGCTCCTATTTGTCAGCGTGCTTACTGCTTCTTACTCATCACTACAACCTCCAACCTCTTGTCTGAACCTCTTACCTATCCACGCTCGGCTTTTAGGTGAAGTTAACTCATCTGGTCTCATGGCTTTAAGTTAACCTCAAAATTTATATAACCTGTTTGGAGCCCTCACCACCAGAGTCTTATGTTCAGCTACCTACTCAATATTTCTACTTGAAAATCTACTAGGCATCTCAATCAAGTCTAGAACAGAAAGCCTAATCTTTTCCCCTAAGTTGGCTTCCCCTGCAGTCTTCTCCAACTGAGCAGATATCCACTCCATCCTTCCAGCTGCTAAGGCCAAAAAGTCTGTAATCAAGTCCTCTTTAGTCTCTCACCTCACTTGTAAAACAAAAGGCAATTCTGTTGTCTCTACCTTCAAAATGTACCCAGAACCTAATTCCTCATTTCTTCCACTGCTCCTAAACCACCATTATCTCTCAGATTATTACAACAGCCTCCTAACTGGTCTTTGTTTCTGCTCTTTGCCCAATATCATAGAGCAATCAGAGTGACCTTCTGAAAACAAACCAAATCATGTCACTCGGCAGCTCACAACCCTCGGTGACTTCTCATTTCTCTTGTAGTTAAAGTCAGAGTCCTTACGCTATTCTACAAAGCCTTATTCGACCTGATAATCTCTCTGACTTCATCTATTCTTCCTCCTTGCTCTCTCTGCTCCAGCCCCACCAGCCTCCTTGTTACTCCTTGGAATATGGCAAACAAGTTCACTTCAAGTTGGTATTTGCTACTCTCTCTGTCTGGAATGCTCTTCCCCAAGATACCTAAGTGGCTCATTCACTGATCAACCTCAAAACTCTGCTCAACTGTCGCCTTAAAATAAAGCTTTAACTAGCTACTCTATTTACAACAGCAGCCTCCTCCTACTAGTGACCCTCAAATTCCAACCTCACATTACTTCTTTTCCTGGCCTCTCTCCTCCCAGTCAAATGTCAGCTCCATGAAGGCAGGGATTTTCGTCACTGCTGAATAACCTCAGCCACTAAAATAATAGCTGGCATATAACAAGCACTTACACCTGCTGATTGATTTTCTACTAATCTCTGACTAAGCGGCCCTCTTCATGCTCAGAAAACCTACAAGTTCCACGTTCACAACCAGGGAAACACTGCATCAACTACTTATCAGATTCATGTACACTTCTGACCTGAAATGGATAAAAGATACCGAGCTAAAAAAATCCTCTCAAGCTAGAAAGTTTTGGAGGTGATGGATATGTTTATTGCATAGATTGTGATGGCTTCACAAATGAATACTTACCTCCAAACTCATCAAGTTGCATACATTAAATATGTACAGCTTACCTCAATAAAGTGGTTAAAAAAAAAGAATCCTCTCCAAGTCCTGTACAATGAGTATGAATGTGAAAGAGGAAGAAGTAGGTAGGCAAAACAGTTCATTCAGTCAAACAAGCTCAACTCCCAATCAAGAGGATTCTTAAGCAGATGACTCAAACTGAGTCTTATTATTCTGATCTTTTCTGGAGAGCTTAAAAAGGAACTCTTTAGAAAACAAATTCTTTCCTGTTACTCAAATATTATTCAAATCCAGGTCTATCAGAGACTTCTCTGAAATGGCCTTAAGAGAATTTACCCTTACATCTAAACTACTACCTATTTTTATCAGATATTCTCATACAGAGGATGCCATCCATATAAAATATAAATAGATGTTGCTATTTGCAACTTTTCACAAATAAAGCCCACAAGACAACGTGATAATGATGGCCTCAAATACTCCATGTATGTGCAACGTGGTTTTAGTTTGCTGACAGCATATGTAGAGGTTACAATAAAGCAGGCTAAGACACCATCCCTGCGGTTAAACAACGAACATATAAAGCAGAACGTTCAAACCAATTTCAAAAAAGAGTAAAGTTAATGCGGACTAAAAACTCCAGAGATAACTATACTGCTAATAGTTGAGCAAAAACTTCAAATGATCTTTTCAGGCTCTGTAACATAAGATCCCATGAAAGCTAGAAAACATACAAAAACGTCTCTACTCAGCATGAATTACTAAATTTTCTATTAGAAACTAAAGTATTTTAAAGATATAAACTAAGAGGCTTCAAATATTGTACAAATACTCTTACATTGTAATAAAAGAATCATTTCTCACATATATAAATCAAGCATTATTTTGAAATCCAAGATGGTATGTAGTATTTTCCTCAGTATTTGTGCTTCATAGATAGAAATGAAGACAGAGAGCAAAAATGTTTCTTCTGGTGATTGCTCAGGTATAAAAATGTTCAAACAAAGGAGAACAAAATAGACCGAGAGAGATTAAATGACTTACCCAAAATCACAGAGCTGGAATCGGAATTCATATTCTCAAATCCAGTACAAACCACTGAACTCACCTCCCATCCCACTGTGCTAATAGGGTAAAGTAATATTACAGTATAATCACTGATTATCTTGGTAAACACAGTACAGTGTATTAGTAGAGAGTATAGATTTTGCTGTCTGACAGGCCTGGATTTGCGTCATGGCTCTGCTAAATTCATAAGCCACGCAACCTTGGGCAAATTACTTAATTCTTCTAAACCTTTATTTCCTCACTTGTAAAAAAGTAGGTTTAATAACAATACCTATCTCAAAAAGACTATCAAGAGGATTAAATGCAAATGTCAGTAGAATTCAGCCCAGCCTAGGGCACAGTACAGTCAGCCTTCCATATCCATGGAACTCGCAGATACAGGGTTGACTGTACTATGCCATTTTATGTAAGGGACTTGAGCATCCTCAGATTTTGGTATCTGAAGAGGTCCTATAACCAATCCCCCATGGATACCGAGGGCTACGGTATAATCCCTCACATGCTGAATAACTGACAGAATCTCTTGAACTCTCATCTATGGGCATCAAATGTCAGGAAAAAAAATAGTTTTTAGGCTTAGCAAATAAACAGCTAAAACAAAAGTACCTTAAGAGGACAACTATGCTAAATGAAAGTCAGTAAAATGTAGCCTTCTTTCAGAAACAATATTCCCCTACTTCATATCTCCTATTCTTCCAGTGTCATTTAAATCATTTTAATCCCCAGAGCTCTGTCCTTGGTTCTTCTTTTCACTCTACACTGGCTGCACTTCCATTCATTATCATAGTTACAACTACTATATATATATACTTCTAGGGTTCTAAAATTTACAAGGCTCTAGATTGGCAAGGGATTCTGGAGCCTCCTAAAACTGCATATAAAATTTTGCAAATATAATGTGTGTGCACTTCTTTTCTGGATGGTGGGTCACTAGCTCTTATCAGATTTCCCAAGAAGTTTGGTCCTCATCTCAAAGAAGATAAATTACTGGCTTACATGTTAATTGCTCCCAAATCTATATTGCCAGCCCAGAAGTTCCCCCAAAGCCTTAACTACTGTATTCAACCACCTGCTGGATATGCCCAACCAAATTTTCCAGACACATATCAAACTTATCATGTCCAAAATTTCTGGTAAACTCACTCTCCAAACACACCCAAATCTTCTTTCTGTATTCTCTAATTCAGTAGCGGCAACACAAACCACCTAGTTATACAAGCTAGAAGCGTAAGCCTTAACTTTTCTTCTTTCCTCTCTCTCATCCCTTTCTCATCCAATCATCAAGTGCTACCAACATCAGGCCCAAGAGATTTCTCAAATATGCTCCCAATCTTTCATCCTGAATACTGTTGCCCTAAAACTTTCATCTAGATTACTGCAACAGCCTTCCAGCCACCATGAACTCTAATAACCTCTTGGAATCCATCTTCCTCAAAATCATTAAAATAACCACATCAGCATCACACCCCTGTTCAAAACCCACCTCTCATTAGCAACTGGGGGGGGGGGTGTGTGTGCTTTAAAAGGGAACATAACACTTCATGATCTAGTCAGTCTATGCCTACTTCTCTAACTTCATCTTTCACTAACTACTACCTATCTTACATTCACTTCCTGGCAACATTAAACCAGTGGTTATTCCTGTCCACTGTCACACCTCCCCTCCACACACCACCCTCTCATGTCTTCTTTATACACCCCTCTTCTGCCTCTTTGATTCTTTACATAGCTTCTGAACACAGCTCAGGTGTCACATCCTCCAAAAATCCTTCCCTGACCTCCTCAAGCAAAGTTAACAACTCTTTCTCAGCTCTTTCATAATACTCGGGTTATATCTATCACTACCCTACCATACTGCTGCATAATTATCTGTTTGTGAATCTTTTTCCTCCATTAGACTATGAGATAGTTGAGGGATTGTGCATTTTTCTTCAATGTTACTTAGAAGGCCATAAACAAATGTCTGGGGAATGTTGTTTTACCTATGTTATACCAATGTAATTTTGAAAACATGAACATTTGAATTACTAAGCACAATGATACTGAAAAATAATTTAACGTGTTTATGTAACGATTAATGTAATTTTAAAATAATATATTTTCCAAACAGAAATAAAGTACAATAATGTACAAGCAAAAGACTCTCAAATTTCATATATCAAGTAGTATTTTCACATTCACCTAACTAAATGCTTCAAAAGGCTGCTTAATCATTAACTTTATTAATAAATGTTAACTAGGAGGAAAATAGTGGATTAAAAAAAGGCTATTCAGGAGGAGATCTACAAGTTACAGTCTTTCCCCAAATCAAATAAGTCCAAAAACAATACACCCAAGGAAACAGGCTTCAAGTACATATTGCTACATACCCGCTTTGGTCCTGGCATCAAATGAGCAGTGGCAAAATAATTACATTACTGATTAATTGATGGGTGAATTTCTCACCTATCCTTGATAGAGAATACAACATTAACTGTCAATGAAAGTTAAAAGGACTAGATGATAAACTCTAAGTCATCAATGTTAACCATTAAAAACATCACTCTAGACTTCACTCAGAGTCATTTAAAAGCTCTAACACTTTAAAGTAATATTCCAAAGTATTTGAGCAGGATTTTAATCCCATTGATGAAACTGACTCAGGTTGCAATAACTACAAATACACTCAGGAAGGGATCTGGTAACAATGCTTCAGCAAAACAATAAAATGATAAAATGCACACATACGTATATACACAAACATTTAATGTCTGCTTATTTTAGATATATACTGCATCTTTCCCCAACAAGCTCAAGTTACAAAGTGTTCAGCAAAGTAAATTCATTTAGCAAGAAAAGAAACAAAAGCTCTTTTTCAAAGGAAAGATATAATTGAGTATTCTTAAATGTCCATGGTTTAGTGAGACCTCTTAGAAACCAAACAAGACTTTATTTTTTAAAAGTGACTTCTGCCCACTTCCCTGTCCCCAATCCAGGATTATAATCCCCTCACTAGTAAGTATCAATAACAAAAATAACACTAACAATCTTTATTTTCTTTCACAAACATCTCTGGTTTTTCATCTACATTACTTAAAAGATATAAAAACATAAACCTTCAAAATGCTGCATTTAAAAGGATGTCAGTCTATTATACACTTACACATCTTGAAGGTTCTGTAATTACTGAGAGCTGGAGAACTACAGCATTAGCCAATTAAAACTAAAAGGAAGAGAACTGTACTCTTCACATCCACTACATACAAAGGACAAAAAGTCTTTAGTCCCCTGTGAATAATTTTCTACAAGAAATTTAGAACAGGGTGGGTGGGGGAAAAGGGTGAGAATTTGAAATTCCAGGCAATTCAGAATGACACAGCTAGAAAAAAAATAAACAAGGAAAAATGCTTGATCTTAATTTTGAGCTTCAGCCTCAAAACAGCTGCTTTGGTACAAATATCTGAGGAATGGCAATATTCTAGATAAATACAACTAAGCCATAAATTTTGTAAGGAAGTTCCCTCCCAGATTATAAGCACCTTAGACTAATATCAAGTCTCTGTTCCCTTATTTTATTGTATCCTTTTTAATACGTTATGATTCTTAGTTGATTTGAATGCAGTCCCGTTAGAGTTAGTAATGATGATGAACCTACTTGATGACCAATGGCTACACAATGACTTATGACATCTCCAATAATCCCATTTATTCATCAGTTAATTTTTAAACATCCTCAACCATCAAAAGATAGCCAAAGATCCAAGCTTTGAGGAAACAGCCCAGTGGGACACATTCAGATTTTGGGCAAGTTATTTAACCTTCCAAACTTCACTTTCCTCATCTGCTTGTAACAAGAGAAATGGGAGAAAATGGTGTATTGTATGGCAATTAAGAAAGTTTGTGAAAGCATCCGACACACATCACTTGCTCAATAAATTTCTTTTTCTTTACTACAAGGAAGAAACATACAGCCTTCTGTGCTGGAATTGTGCTGCCGAAAGTAACGACTGATAATGACAATTATCAATTAGAAAAGCACAGAAGTCCGGGAAAATGCTATGAAATCACAAATTAAGGCTGAGCTACACTCAACTGGCCTCTAATATCACTAAATTACAGAACAGTAACATTTACAATGAGACACTTAAATCATCAACAGACAGTTCAATTATTATAATCTGCATTTCAGTTCTCAACATGAGTAGGCTGTTCAAAAATCAATTTAAAAATTTGGAACATTTCTTTCAAAGACTAAGTTCAAGCTTTCACATTAGCCTGTTAAAGTTCAGTTAAGTCACAAGTGACTTAAGAGTACTAACAATATTCTTTCAACGATATCTCTGTGAATGATCTTTGCATATGTGAAAAAATGTATATGTAACATTTCATAGTCTGATGATGACCACAAAAAATAATATGCAATCATAAGTATTCTCCCTGAGTCAAGAAGTTTGTCACTCTCCTATTGGTGCTATTTTCACTGATATAAAGAGATGTTATTGACACCCTGAAACACGTTTTATCCAGAGAATACAATATTCATCTTGACTAGAACTCTTCAAACATAGAGACTCTCCCTATTAAGAAGATTAGTTATTACATCTGTAAGATCAACACTTTAAAATTATAAAAACATTTGCTGTATTTCTCAATATACTATTAAATCTCAATAATAGTAAGGGCTCGTGTATAAACTAGCTCTTAAACATTCATCTGGAAAACAAAAATAATAGAAAAGCAAGAATCATATATTTCTGGATGGAATCTCAAAGTAGTAGTAGTAATGCTACAGACAAAAAATACTTCATATCTAAGTGTATGTTTGAATTCCATATTTCTATCCTACAATCTAAAACTATGAATTTTAATAAAAAATGACAATACTTTGTTCTCTTTAGCTTACATCGGTATGTTTTTTTTTTGAAATGGATAAACCCAGTTTTTCTAAAACTATGATAAAGTGTAAAGATGTATAAAACTGTTGGACAATAACAAAGTAGTTTATACCAGAATCAGCTACACACACTCCAAAGAGAAAAAAACATGTAGAACAATACAAACTGCCACAGTTAGCTCTGTCTTTGAATGAACCTAACCATAAACTAAATGTGATATGACAACAAAAGGCCTATAACATAAAATTATTACAAAAATCTGATATCAAATCTCAAAATTTCTCTAAAACTACCAACTTACACAAAAAGAAGTATGTAAGAACATAGCTAACTTTTCCACTGCTTCATATTAGCATTTAATCATCACCACTGAAATATACCATTCTTATTCTAAGGCTGAAAAGATAGGTGACATTTGCAACATCACAAAATGTTTTAGAGCAAAGGAGAACACACCAGCATTCGCTTTCTAGACTGAAATTTTAAGAGTGGAAATATGCCTAAGAAAACCCCAAATTAAAATCTCTTCATTTTACAAATGAAGAAACTGAAGCTAAGTAGCTTATCCACGATCACTCAGCTAGTTAGAGCAATGAAGGAATCCATGTGTCCTGAGCTAAGGACCCTTCCATTACACCATGTCAACTCAAATCACCTGAGTGTCTGATATTACAAAATCAATTTATAATTAACAGGGTAATATTAACACTGAATTATTAAGGCTATATGCTTATTTCAGTTTGGTCTAGAGAAAAGAGCTTTTAACCAGAAATAAGGCTTTTAGTCATGGTTCTTCCATAAATTCAAGCTGTAAGTATCCTTTGGGTAAAATCACCCTCTCCAGTTCTCCACTTCCCCATGTATTAAATAAGATTAGAACATATTCTCTCTAAAGTCCTTTCTGGCTCTTAAAAATTAAACTATGAAAACAAATAGGACCAAATAAATTACTTGTTTTTTTGGCTAATGGTAACGTTCATCAAAATAATACACTTCTTTCATGTCTCATTTGCTTATTCTAAACTACCTGATCTTCGTACTTCAAAATTCATTTCATTGTTTAACCTACTACTTCTTAATACATTCTGAAAGACATAAAATCACTTTTTTCTAAACATATATATATATATTTTTGGCGCTATGCGGGCCTCTCACTGTTGTGGCCTCTCCCATTGGCTCTGGACGTGCAGGCTCCGCGGCATGTGGGATCTTCCCGGACCGGAGCATGAACCCGTGTCCCCTGCATCGGCAGGCGGACTCTCAACCACTGCGCCACCAGGGAAGCCCTAAACATATATTTACAAGATAAATTTCTAATTGAAAAAAGTTTAAAAATGTGTACTATCAGTCTTTAACTTAAAAAGGAAAGTGTTAACTAAGAAATACGTCAACTAATATATCCTTCCTATTGGTTATGATTTTGACTGCTTTATTCAATACACACTATGACCCCCTTAAGCAATTTATATATTAAAATTTTACTGAACAACATAGGCATCCATCGATTCAAAGTTTTTATAACATGTATTCAAAGTTTTTATAACATGTATTCTCTTATGAGAGGTGCATATACTTTGAATCTAGTGAGGTTTAAAGCTTGCAAAAGCTCCTTCCAAGATCTGGAAACTAATTTTGAATCCTTTTTATAAAGAGAGTACTGCAGTGTATAAGCTTCAGGGGCCCTAGATCTGTCCCTGGGTAATCATTTAAACGGCAAGCTTAGAATTAACTTTCCAATATATTCCTATTATGAAAGTAAATATTTCAGAATCTAGCAAATTCTTAATGGAATATAATTAAGGCAGTGTGGTGTAATGAAAAGAACATGAATTTTTGAGACAGATACACCTGGGATCTGAATTCCAGCTCTGCCCTTCCATAGGTATATATGTAATACACATATTTTACTATGTCTCTCTGAGCCCCAGGATAGATTTAAAACAGAAGTAACAACTAAAGATTGTTCTGAGAATTTGAGATAATTATAGTTCAAAGAGCCTAACACAAGGTAGACACTGAACAAGTTGTAGTTACTCATCTTATAAAGCAACTTCTCATACTATTAAATAAATTGAAAAGGGAAGGAGAAAAAGAATTTTTCATGATTACTTTCAAGAGGACAGGGTAAATAGAAGAGGCTAAGTGTTGCTCAGTTAAGAGCTGCTTTAGATAAGGATGACTTGCAATCAGTACGTTAAAGCATTCCTCTTAGCAATGACGGCTTGCTTTTATAGAAAACCGTCTCTAAGGAATCTTGTATTTTCTTAAAGTAGGTAAAAGATATCCCTTTGAAGTCTTTATTCATTTGCTTAGCAGTAACCTTTCTCATTTAAAGAGCAAATTCAGGTCCATTCCTTTCTCAATGATCACTAGATAAATGAAGTCAAATTAAGAAATTTTACTTAATTTTCAACTTTAAAATTGACTTAAAAAAATAAAGAGCAAAAGCTCTTCTAGCAGCAAAAGCTCTGGATTAGTGGTTACAACAACTACAGGATCAGTTCTCAATTTCTCAGTTGGTTAATGTTACCAACTTGGGAAAGTAGGACTCTCCTCAACTTTGAAAAGGCTTGATTAATGACAGTGATTTTAAAGCAATAGTTAGAGAACTTTTTAAAAAGAAATCTTCTACACATAGAGCAATGTACAAACTGCTCTAAATGACTAGAGAGGGAAACTTCTGAAGATACCTACTCCACTCCTCCTAGGTCCTGGAGACCCTATAAGAGTTTGAAAATAAATGTCCTACATGAAACATATTACTTTTACTTGAAAATACTAACTTTATGATTAGAAAATCATTTTAACTGTCTCAATGATGCCACTGTTTATTAGCAAGCACTTTCTGACATTATTTCTTTTAACCCTCACAATTAATCTGTGAGAAAGATTGCCATAGTTCCCATCTTAAAGATGAGAAAACAAACCAGAGTCTTGTCAGTTTATTCATTCAACATTGTTGGCTACTACTGTGCAGCACTGACAAAGATCAATACAAAAAGACCTGCTGCCTCCTCTAAAGAAAATCATGTTCTAATAAAGGAGATACTGACTATTTGAAGAATTTTGGCTATGAAGGGAGATGGTATGGTAGTTACCATGGTAGGGAAGACAGAAAAAGGAACACCTTCCTTCTCTGAGACCCAAGGGAAGGAGCTGAGAATGAGTAAAGATACAGGTTAATGAATATAACTGCAAGAGAAGCTTACACAAGATAACTTTAGTAGTTAAGTTTCCTGAAAAAGAGAGATAAGAGAACTCTCAATAAAGAGCTTAAGGACAGTGATTAAAGTCTGAAATAGCTCATGCAGGAAAGGGGAGAGGGAGTTTACCAGGGACACAAAAATATCGCCCAGAGGCACTGAGAGTCCAACTAGCTTAGAGACCACAGTCTTGGAATTTTCTCCAGGAGTGCACAATAGTCTAAAAAATATGAGCAGTGAAGGCAGATGAATAGAATGGTTCAAGATGCTTTTTGCTGATATTTCTGGCCTCACTCTGGGAGGCAGGAAAGAAGGGGCAACTAGCAACAGGCGCCACAGCCTGGGAGAATGCAAGGGGTCTTCTTGAAATCCAACAGCACATTTAATGTGAGAAAGAAATAAGCAGCAAGTAGGATAGAATAATGAAATAATAACAGTCTGTATTTATTCATAATGCTTACTAAGTGCCAGACACTAAGAGCTTTATATGTATTAACTCTATCCTTACAACCATCTTATGAGGTAGGTACTATATTGTTTTCTCCCTTTTACAAAAGAGAGAACAAAACAGGCAGAAGTTAAGTGACTTGCTCAAGTCCTACATCTAATAAATGAAGGAGCTAGGATACAATGTAATATTGAAGTTTAAGATTTCTAAAGTAGCGGGATGACGAGCTCCAAGACAAAGTGAAGATCACTGTAATACAGAAGAGGCCAGATCTGTTTGATCATCACTGTATATTTAGTGCCAGACCTCTAGTAGGAACACACAATAAACATACTTTAGAATGAATAGAAGAATGACTGCCCACATGCACTGGATAAAGTTACAATTTAAGCTACAGAGAATGTCTGTGAATAAGGTATTGAAGTCTTCAGTGACTGAGGGAGCATATGTACGAAGTTAGGAGATGGTCACAAGAAGCACTCAAAAAAATAGTTCACGAGGGCCCAAGACACAAGAGGATCACAGATGTGGCAATGAATGGCATCTGGGCCCAGTGATTCAAGGATTATAAGGAAAAAAGACACCTCAATTCAAGAATATAAGCCTGTATCCTCAGGGCAAAGGTAAATTTCAGATGAAAAGAATTCACAGAACAGGCTGATGATACAGGGTAGCCAACCTGCAATGGAAGTAGAGGATCACCATGTATAGTTAACAGGCTGGGAGGAAGGTGTCATGGTGGAAGGAAAAAATGTAGAGTACAGCTAGTAAACAGAAAAGACTAGGCCAGAGATTAAGTCTTCTGACACGCCAATCCAAGGTTACTGCCAGTACATACTACCTTTACTTTCAAGTCATTACAGTTTCAAGAGATTAGACTGACTAACCTTTAAGGGAAGTGCCACATGATCATTAATGACCTACAAATTAAGACTTCACTTACAGCTGAAAAGAGTTCAAACATTTTGGAGTACTACCTGCATCGATTTACCTAAGTAATGAATTTCTATGGTTTGTCTTAAAGGACTAGTTTCTCATTTAATCGATCATTCACTAACCACCCACACTGTGTCTAACACTATGCTAAGTACTTCCAGGTTCAAAAGGGTGTCTGGTATAAGCTTTGGGCAGGGACCGCAGCCTAGTTCATGAGTGAAACAAAAAAGAGGGTGGAAGAAAAAAAGGAAGGAAATAAAAACAAAATGTATTTTTAGATAAACACTTAATGTACATATTAGAATGTACACACCAAATGAGTGTTTACTCCTTCAATAAAGTTACCCCAGAAAGATTACATACTTATTCCGATGATTATGTGATAATCACTATTGGATCTCTTCTCTTTTGAATCTACCCCTCACCCAAGAGCCAGTGGCATTCTTTCGAAGCACCCCAGTGGTACCAAACCTATATCCTGACACTGAGTTCTTAATGTGGTTCACAGATTGATTCTGTAAGCTTTTCAAAATGTAAGTTCTAAAAATGTAAGCACCAAAAAATGGCGTCATCACTAAAATAACAGTACAGTAAATAAAATTACTTGCAAAAATAACATTCAATTTTAATATATAAACTGTGGCATAATCATGGCTAAATGTTGGTATAACAATAGTTAATTGTGTGCTAGGTCCTGTTCTAATACCTTTTTTTTTTAATCTCACAACAGCCCTGTAAAATAGGTCTTATAAATATTCTAATTTTACAGAGGAGAAAACTGAGGCTAGAAGTGTTAAGTAACTTGTTAAAGATAACACAACTAGAAAGAGGTGGAGCTGACATTCAAACTCTGACAGTCCAGAGCCCACCCTCTTAACTATTATGCTCTCAGTCTCTTTACTTTTTAGTCATACTTCTAAAACATATGTTGAATACTCTAATGTAAAACTAAATGAAAATTCCCTAGACTATCCATAGTTTTACTCTTACAAGTAGGCAAAGAAATGCAAAATAAAGCATTGAAGTACTATTTTTTTCACCTACAAAATTAAAGATATGTTAGCTAAGACACTGCTACATGGTAGACATTACTGATACAAGCTTGAGAGATGTAATTAATTCTTAAAGCATTCACTTTAGAGCCAGACTACCTAGGTTAGAAAGAACCCTAGTTCTTCCACTTACAAGCAAAGTGATCTTAAGCAAACTACTTAAGCTCTCAAGGCCTCTTAGGTAAAAAAAGATGATAATAGTAGTATTCTATTGTGCAAATGAAATTAGTTTACACATGCAAAGTACAGAGAACAATTGTATGGCATATGATAAGCATTCGGTGAGTGGTACTATTATTACTCCTACCCTTCTGGAGGTCCATTTGGTAATATGTATCAATTATGTCGAGCCCAGTAATTCCATAATCATGGATGGGCTCAAATATTTATGTGCCTAAATAGTCTCAGTTGCATTCTTTGTAACAGAGAAAATACGAATTCACTGGAATCAATCAAAATACCTGTCAGTAGGGAAATGTATAAGCCAAGGTACTGGAGAGTATTACCCAGTCATCCAAAATCATGTTTTCTATATATTTAACATGGAAATAAATGTACAGTGAGATACTATATATTTTTTAAAAGGCAGCATATGAAAAGGTCGTACCTCAGTTTTACTGTGTGCTTATACATTTATGAAAGATTAAAAGGAAACACATCAAAATGTTAATATGGCTTATTTCCAAGTGGCAGGGTTACAGGTGATATTTATTTCCTTACTTATAAGTTTAGATATTTATTAAATTTTCTATCATGAATATGCATCACTTTTCTAATTAGAAAAGCTACTAAAATGAATTCATAGCTTTGACAGACTACTACTGAATAGTTTTCACAATAGAAAGACACTAAATGTACTTCATGTTTTATCTCAGTGATTTCTTACTAGTAGCACTTTTACTTTTTTGCTGACTTTACAATGGACAAACAAGAACTATTTTCAAAGTTCCATTATTTAAAACTACAAATTGTCCAATAACTTTTATAAAAATCTAACAAAACTGTTAACACCCAGATACTCTTGAATAAAGATAACAGCAAAAAATTATCTCTAAGGTCTCCCAATTTATAACACAAAGGGAAGACATACTACTT
The DNA here is from genome assembly GCF_949987515.2 of Delphinus delphis. Lineage (NCBI taxonomy): Eukaryota > Metazoa > Chordata > Mammalia > Artiodactyla > Delphinidae > Delphinus > Delphinus delphis. Next base: position 13,879,548 of record NC_082689.1, on the reverse strand, counting down.
TTTCTAGTCTTAATTATATATTCTTGTTGAAATAGAGAAATGCTATTATTACTTAGCTACATTTAATGAATGAATGATGTACAAACAAATGACACTTTCTCTATTTTGTTTGAAAGAACTTTGTGACTAGTGTATTATTTAAAAGGCCAAATTCTCACATTATATTCTATACTACTATAATTGTTTCAAATTCAGTAACTTTAGTATTAATAATTTGGCAGTAATAATTTTCTTGGCTCCTGTGAACTTTCTAGGGAGATAACGCAAAATATACACTTTTATAGATAACTACTTTATCTTTTTATTTTTAAACTTCTAAAGCCTGAGAGGTACTAACAGCTACAACACAGCTGACTGTCCTAAAACCATTAAATAGAACAAAATCAGTCTAAGTGAAAGAAACACTTTAATGAATGTTATATCTTACTCCATAACATCTCTGTAACAAAACACTAGAGAATGCAAAACAAACTTATAGTTAATTCCCCGCCCTGTGTGATTTCCAAAACTATTATTCAGCCTTTCTCTATGTACAGTCCAGCTAGTTCTAGGCAACAACTACTTTCCCTAAGAGAAACCTATTTTGAAGATCAAAGCTGTTCCTCCATATCTAGCAAATATCACTATAGCCAGGAAAAAAAAAAACATTAACTGTCCCCATTTGTCATTAAATTCTTGTCCTCTTAAGTATTTAAGTACATCACAAATGATCTTAAAATTCATCTCTTTCTAATCTCAGTCATTTTGCGGGTTCCATCTAACAATAACTTCTACATCAGTAACTGTTCACGCCACACAGGTGGTGCTCTGTGAAGCCCATCTAGAACTATGGAGTGGACACTACAACCAGAGATTCATTATCATGATTTAGCATGCTTCTATAAACCAAAAACTGAAACCATTTCCAGATCACACTCTAAAGACAATCACTTTCATAACACGTCTCCTAAGCTCTGAAGGCTCAGACAAGAAGGCAAATCAGAGGAGAGACCAGTATTTCCATTCAACCATATCCCCTCCAAACCAATCAAGCTTTTCAAGCCCACGTGGACAGTGGACAGTACAGATGGTGAGTAATGGCTTTTCAAAGATAAGGACAAAAGGTTCACCTGACAGCAACTAATCCTACATAGTGGAATAAAAGCTCAGGAGTGAGACACATGGCAACAGCAAGGAAAGAGGACCAGGAACTTCTGGGGGCAGCATTCTTTGGTCCAAATCCATATCGTTTCCAGAAGTTTCCCAACTACAGACTTCTTCCTTAAAAAAGTTTTGTGGCCCTTGCTGTTACTTTGGGTACCAAAAAACCCCAAAAGATGTGAAATGATATGTATTTTGTCCACTGCAGGAAAGTTTACAAACTGGAATAAATATTTCCTCCATCACCAATCTATAAGTGCAGAAAGCTCTTCATTGTTTCCCACCTTAAAAAGAACCAATTTCTCAGAAACTGATTTTACTGATGGGACTATAGCTGGAGTAGGTTTACACATTTACAAAATATCCTGTACCTTCACTTACTGTTTTGCAATGAAAACAAAACAATCCTGAAACATATTTTTGTACTTTTTACACATCAATTTTATAAAACACACTCTGAAAAGAGCACTTGAGGCTTTCGATTACACTGCAATTTCCCTTAGAGTAACTGTCTATCTCAAATGGTAATGTGAAATACAACAGTTTTAAGTATGCACACACGAGTACATATGAACATAATATTTTCTTTATGGAATAATATGCATTTACTACTTCTGACTAGCAATCCATGGAGACTATAGTTCTGTAAAAGACTGCTAACCTGGAATAAAAAAAAAATTCTGAAGGTCTATAAGCACTCAGTTACCAAATTAATCAGTGAAATACCACACCACTGAGGTATGTATCCATCCTGAATGAAGGTTCAAAGAACTATGACTTTAAAAGTTATACATTAAAAAATATAATGGTTCTTTTCAGTAGGAACTACTTATGAGTCATGTTAATACTTATGAAATAAAAAAAAATCTTAATGCTTTTAAAAATTAGCAGATATTAAGTACTGAATATCAAACACTAGCCACTTACAAACTTCATTTAAGGATTTTAGAAAAACTTTGAGGGCAACAAGTTTTAGACAGAAAGGGTCTAAACTAGCTCATGACCATAATGCTTAAAAAAAAAATCAGTTTCAGTAGTATGTGGTAACTTGTCACATACTATTATACTCTTCAGCTAAAGGAATAATGAAATTCTCTCCCACCACTTCCTCCCAACAATACAAGATCCAGAAGGGAGGGATACTCATCTTTCAAGCTATACCGATATATCCCAAGACCCTAGGACAGTGCCTGGCACACAGTCGTCAATAATATTTGTTGAATGAATGAAGGAATGGAAGAACAGGTAGGAACAGGCAAAACCAAGAGATCAAAGAGTTGACTACACATAAAGGTACAACTGGTTAATCAGAATATCCACATAAGTAAGCTGATGTCAGATGTGAACTACTCCACATTTTAGTAATAATCTGAATTAGAAGAACTCAGACTTTAAGAATAGCTAATTTTTTCTTAAAAAATTCTTGTACTAAACTATTTAAAATTCTGAGTAATTCTAGATTCTGCTAAAAATATTCAGAACTGGTTTAGCAGGAGAACTAACATTACTCACAAAATCATAAACCCAGTTCATTGTTTCATTATAAGGAAAAACGTGCACATGAAGTTCATCAGTTCTCTTCTGTCAACATTTCTCACTTTCTTTGTACTTTCTCATGATTACTTAGAAAAAAAACTTCAAAGATATAAAATCCCTTTAATGAGCATCAAAACATTTAATTCTCCTGAGTATATCCTACATTTATTTACATAAACCCTGAAGACTCTTCACATTGATATTAATATTTGTTATTACAACTTCAGAGTTCTGCATAAGGTGTATTTCCTTCTTCTAAATTTTAAGAATTCAGAGAGGTCCTCAAGTTCTCTGGGTCGCTTTCTTACTCAACTAGGACAATTATATTAATAAGTCTTCCCTCTAAAGTGCAAACTACACTTTAGAAAAAGCATGCTTCATGAAGTGAATACAAACCCTCTTTTCCCTCCTTGCATGATATACTGTGTTTGTGATTCTAAGAAAGGAAACCCAAGTTCTTTCTCTAGTTTTACTGTTTTAAAATCTTCTTTTCCATTGCTAGTTTGTCTATCTTGACATATACCTGTTACTGTAGCGACATGAGCAAGTATGTCCAGCTCCTCTGTTCCAATAGTACACTTTAATTGCTTGCCATTGGCTATCTGAATCAGATATGACATCCAAAGTTATACCCCATATACTAAACACTGCAAGGGTATGACTCAACGTAATGCTAAAAAAGAATAAGTTTCTAAACAGACTACGTTTGCTGTCCCTAAGAGTAAAGCAACTCAGGGTGGTGACTACTCATTCTTTTGGGATTCCATGGCTAAGAAATGGAGAACCAACCGTCCAATTTGTTTTCTCTTATTTCCCTTTGATTGGCAAGGCAATTCCTGCACAAGAGAGTTTGTCAAGTGCTTTGGAAGCTTGTGGATAAAAAATGCTGTAAACACACAGAACGTTGTTGGTATGTTACTATGGAGCATTACGTGGAACCATTGTCACTGCGTGGGGGGCAGGTGGATGGCATAGCCCTTCCTGAACAGGGGAAGAGCGGGAGAGGACAGTCCCCCTCATCGTTGGGCTGGCCATCTTTTAGGCTGGGTGATTTTTTCAACCGCAGCGAAACCCCACGTGAAAAGTTACACACACCCCCCAAACAAGAAGGACTTGGACAGTCCCCATACCTGCAGGGCTGGGAGTCCCGGGAACCGAGCGGGAGCGGAGTACTAGGGGTTGGGCCTACACCCCAGGAGCGTGGGGAGAATCTGGGACCGGCGAAGGGGCCCCAGCCGCAGCCCGCAGGGCGACCGGAGGCGCAGCTCCGGGGCGGGGGAGCGGCGCCAGACTCGGGCGACGGGCGCGGGGAACGGCCCGGGAGGGCGGCCGCGCCGGGGCCCCGCGCCGCCCAGTTGCCGGGAAGGCTAGCGCCCCGCGGCCGGCGGCGTGGGGGAGGGGAGGCCGGGCCTGCGGCCTGTTGGGGGAGTTCAGCCCGGGCCTCGCGTGCGGCTCTTGGCCGGGCCCCCAACCCGGGGTCCCAGGCTCCGAGAAGAGACTCACCGGAAAGGCCCGGATCCGCATCTTGGTGTCCTTCCGGCTGCCCGTGCCTTTGCTCAGATTCGACATGGTGCTCGTCCCCTCCCCGGCGGCGGCTTCGGGTCGCACTCCGAGGCGCCGGTGTCACATTTAAGGCGGGCGGGCAGGCGAGGGGCGACGCTGGGGGCGGCGGCGCGGCCCACGGGCTGGGCTGGGGAGCTGGCCGGCCCCTGGGCGGCCGCGGCGGTGGCGGCGGCGGCTCGGGTTCCGGCGTCTCGGGCTTGGCTGGGGGGCTGCGCTGGCGCGGCGGCTCCACGGGGTGCCCCTCACGCCCGGCTCGGCTCCCTTTATCGCGCTCCTCCGCGATGGCGGCGGCGGCGGCGACGGACAAACATCTCACTGCGCAGGCCGAACGTCCTCCTCCTCCTCCTTCTCCTCCTCCGCCTCAGCGAGACGAGATCCGGCCCAGAGGGTGGAGGGGGGAGGAGGGAGGGAAGAGAGCCGGAGAGTGGAGAGATTGGGAGGAGGGGGGTGGGAGGACGAGAAGGGGAAGCGGACGGCCGCTGCGGGGGACGCTCAGATCTCGCGAGAAGAGGGCGAGTGCTCTGTCCTGGGTTGGGCGGGGCGAAGCCTGGGAGCGGGAGGGGGCAACGGGAGGAGAGGAGGGGAACCGGTAGTTGGGGAGGTGGGAGGGACCAGAGGGGCGGGGAGGTAGGAAAGGGGCGGGACTGAGGCGGGAGGTGTAAGCTGACTTTTTGAAAGGGGATCGTTGGAGACCGGATCCTGGGCGAGGTGGCTGCTGATTGGTGGACCGCGGCGCGGTCTCCGTTCACGTGGACGGAGTGGGCGGGGGAAGTTCGGAGAGCCAGAGCAGTAGGACTGTAGTAGGCTGGGTCCGGCTCCGCCGGGCTGGGCTGGCCGGGGTGGGCTGAGCTAGGGCGGGAGGCGAGTAGTCTCGGGGTGGAGCGTGGGGTGCTAGGTGGATAACCACGTCCTAGAACTGGTTCCTGTGTTTTTCTAGGGCATGTGGACTAGGGATGGGTACTGGACCAGATGCCAGAAAGTTGAAAGAAGAGTTTGTGCAGGAGTTACCTGCAGTGTCAGAAATTCGGTTCCTGTATGCCTAACAAAGTATTCAGATCGGATGTGCACACCCCAGCTGTCAGGATTGAGGGGTGGAAATCCACAAAATTTCCTTAAACAGCATAAGCTCTAGATTCACTGATATTTTCTGAGGGACCCAGAACTTATTAGTGTTAAGATCTCTTTTTCGTTGCCATTGAGATAACTCCCTTAACGCAGTGCAGTATTTTGGTAAATGGTGTTAAGTAGAAGATAGGATGATTAGAAACCTATCCTTAACCTGCCAAATCATTTTTACCATTACAAGAGTATGATAGACTTTGAAAGCCAAAATTTTTGTCTTTGATTCCAGTTTGCGGATAACTTGGGAAAAAAAATTTTTGGCATTGTGATCAAAAAGTCTAGTTTTGCTTTTCATTTATTATGGATTATACTTACTAATTTACCTCTTTGCCCAATTGATGTTATATTTGGATTTCTGACTCTGCAGAGGAATATGTGAGTTCCGACTAAAGTTTGTGATCTCATTTTAAATAAGACCCTACATTTGGAAGCTAGGGTAGTAATACTTTTTAAATTTATTTTTTAAAGCCTTTTAAAAAAAATCTGGAGTGTAATACTTTTGTAGCATTTGGAAACTGGGTTTTTTATACTTTTTTTTTAAATAAGTGGACTGAAATATACCTTTTGATTTGTTCGCTATAAGGTTGAATTTTCCCTAAATTAGCTTAATCCTGATAGCTAGATTTACCAGTGTTGTGCTTTCACCCCCTACTTGGTTGAAATGCCCCATTAGAAACATCATATTTTCTTGTTTTGTTTTCTGGTATTTGCTAATAGAATAGAGCTTAAGAAACAAGGATGTTGCTTGAAGCAGTATCTGTGTAAATACTGAAGCTAAAAATAGGTCAAGAATTTTGTTGCTAAGGTAAGATTGGGAGGATTCTGATTTAAATATAAAATACTATGAGTCTTGGATAGGAGTTTATAATCTGTATGCTGACTGAAATGCCATTTCTATAATCATTAGACTATATTAACAACCAATTTTTTTTATTGGTTGTAGTGTCACATGGCTCTGTTTCTTTGTAATTTAAGAATATATGGGGCCATCTCTACCATTTTACTGGCTGTATTTTCTATCTTTTGGGGCAAGGACTGGACTGTTTGTGTCTAGAGTTCCTCATCTGTAAGATAGGGATAAAAATAATATTTTCTCCTTGGGCTACTATGAAATTTAGATGATTAACACCATTTTTAAAAGGCCTGAGAGCAGTACTCAGCACCGACTCAAAACTTGTTGGCTGTTATTATCATGGGTAATTAAGGCCCAGGTTACACTATCGTCCTTTATTCAATATGTAGGTTTCTTTAAAAATGCTATATGCTTTTATAAAATGAATCTTATTTGGATTTCACAAACCAATAAAGTATTTTTCAAAAAGCTGGGGAACCAATTTAGGGTTGACAATTTTATTTTGGCAAGTTTAAGAATATTAAAAAGGAATAATTAACTGGAAGTAGAGACTAGTTTCATTATCTTTTTGTTGTTGTTAAATATTTTAACCACAGAAATGGAGGAAGGTCAATTTGTGAATAGAGGACAGTTCTTTAGAACAACACACTGAGCTGATTTTTCTCCTTTCAGCGAGAACCTGAGAAAACACCGTGGGCCAGCATTTAGGAATACCCTGCATTAAGTCATATTCCCATGTAATTGTGAAGCATATAATCACCTTTTAATTAATTTGTTTTGTGAACCCAGATTTTCATATTTTGGTTTTGCTTAAGCAAAATTTAGCTGCATTTAAAAGAATCACTTTCAACGGTCTTCCTTTAGGCTTTTAACCACAAAGACCCAGAAAAACTCTTCAAAATGAATTTGTCTACCACTGCCATAAAAAAAAAATCTACTGCTCATTTACTTTTTCATTTAATTATTCATTTGTTTAAGAAACATTTATTTAATGGTTGCTATATGTCAGGCACTAAGGTGAATAAGACAGATGAGACGTGCAATCACAGAATATGTAGTTCTTCCCACCGCCCTCCCCCCCCAAAAAAATTTGGAAACCACAGACCCAGGTTGAATTTGGCAATAACTTTTTATATACTGCAGTACAGAAATCAGAGCTTTTCCTTTCTAGGAAATCAGCATCCTCAAAATGTCTATGAAATACTCTCTAAAGCAGCAGTAGACCATTCTTCTAGTCCAGTAGTATTCCCTGACTTGCAGATAGCAAATGAACTTTCAGGATATTTCTTTTTCTGCCACCTGCCACCTGCCACCTGATCTAGCAGAGAAAGCAGCTCTGGACTAGGAACTCACTAGATGTTACATGCCTGCCAGTTGGTATTCCTACTTACGCTGACCGTGTCCTGACACAGGAGAACAGTGGCCCCATTTCCATTTATTCGCATGGAGCACGTGCAGTCAGAGAAGTCAGGAGGCTGAGTGGACCAGCCTCTTTTCTACAACCCAGTTTAGAAATGGGCAGTACAGACTGTGAGAAGCCAGTGAAAGGCAATAGCTTCTTCTTGGCCATGAATTTCTAGGTATCCAGGATACCAAGCCACATTAATTACTATATCGTACCTGGTGATCTGATTGTGCAGATATTGGTTATTAAAACTGCTGACAGCCTCCCAATTCATTTAGAAAAATCTGGTCAATGGCTTTGAACAACAAAGACTGTTAGGGAAAGATGCATGTTTTTGAAATTGGAAGAGGAAGATTTATAGATATTATCACTTCCTTGAAAAGAAGGGCTAGATCTACTTTCTTCCTTGTCTCCACCAGGCAACTAGCAAGTATTGCAGGCCATTAAATTTGTACATATTTAGAGCAGTAGCATTCATATTTGTTTTATAAGATGACATATTATAGGAGTATTTGATTGAGAACATAACCACAGACAATTACATATATAAAAACTGTAGATCTTTTCTACTTTGTTCTTACTATCTTTTTATGTGTATGTCATCAAGACAAGAAGTTTATAAGACCTATGCGCATATGTGACAAGTTACATCTTGAATTAAAGAAAATCTTAAATGCCTATTGTATCATAAAAACCCATCTCAATTTTTATCACATTGTCATGCTAAACAAAAGCATCTCACTGGCAGCTCTGGAAACCTTCTAGTTGGCCTGGACAGTGTTCTATTTACTCCACATTTATCCAATAAATTAATATTTTGGAAATAAAAATATCTGTATATACAACCAACAAACCTAACTTACCAGAATACATATTCTCAATTAAAAATTATAGGCGTTGGGCTTCCCTGGTGGCGCAGTGGTTGAGAGTCTGCCTGCCGATGCGGGGGACGTGGGTTTGTGCCCCGGTCTGGGAAAATCCCACATGCCGCGGAGTGGCTGGGCCCATGAGCCATGGCCGCTGAGCCTGCGCATCCGGAGCCTGTGCTCCGCAGTGGGAGAGGCCACAACAGTGAGAGGCCCGCGTACTGCAAAGAAAAAAAATTATAGGCGTTGCATTCATGTAATTTTATTTTGAAGAAAAATAATTTCCTCTTACTGATAACAGTAACTATATCAAGAAACCTCTGGGGGACAATTATGAATATGTATTGCTTTCATTCGTGACAAGTAAAGCATATGTTGAAATTTATAACTCATCAGCTCTGTCTTTGTGAAGTAAGTTAATTTTGGAGATGAGATAAAGCATGGTTCCAGAGAGCTATAAAAGTAGTCTAAATTTAATGCTAGATTTAGTAATTGTGTGAATTATAAATACAACAGTCAACAAATATAATAAAATAGTATTATCTTTAAACTTCTGCAATAAGCTGTTTGTCTTTAGTTCACAGTAAACCTGTATTCTTTATTCCTACATCTTCAACTAGTAAAAAACAAAATCTGAATAAAGCAAAGGAGTGGTGGTAGAGTTGAAGAATAACCTTTAAGAGACTAACAGATTAAAAAAAAATTGTTGGGGCCAGTTTCTAGCCCCAGGTTGATATAATCAATTAATTCCTGGCAATAAGTTGACTTGAAGTTATTGGTATCTGAATATTCTAGTTCTTGAGTGGCTGGTTATTGGGCAGAAGACCCATTGAATGGGTGGTTCTAAGAAAGAGACAAACATGGCATCTTGTTAAGATGAAACCAGCATCTTTATACCTAACCCAGTTTGAAACCCTATAAAGACTTTTCATTTATAAGACCTTTAGATACTTCTCTGCTACTGGAATCCTTGTTGAGAAGTGCCTGTCTTTGCACAAACTTTCGTCTTTTGGGAAAAGTTACTTCAGATGCTTGGATTGGATTGTTAAGGCAGTCTCACATTATTTTATTAATTTTTACAGCTATGTTTGTCCTTGTTTTGGGGGTGGTGCTTCCTATTAGCATCCTGATTTCTTGTTTTAAAGGATTCACCCATTGGGTGTGGTCTTGGTGGGTAGTGGTGTCCATTCCTATCACAATAGCCAGAGGGGCCTGATTCCCCCATCTCCACTCCCCAGCTCAGCCTGGGGATGTATGATGTAGACTCAGGCAAGCGGACCTTCTCCTCGACACTCTTGAGTAGGTGGCTGAAGGACACAGGGACAGTTGGTTGGCATGGGGGCAGTGGCAGTGGGTGGCCTAAGCTCCTCCCACTGAATGACTTTAGCTGTCATTCCTGCTCTTCAGCTTTCCAGAGGTCCCTGGGTTCCTGCTTGTTCTCCAACCCTGGTCCTCCCATCTTCCTTCATGTGCTTCCTAAAATGCCTTCCCTAAATTCCATTTTTGCTTAAGATGGTCAAAGTTTGTTTCCGCTGTGTATCAGAGAGGGTCCTGGCAGGAAACAGTTGGCTCACTCAAACAGGGAAATTGGGGGGACTTTAATTCAGGGACTATTTACAGAAGTGTGGGTAGAGTTAGGGAGTGACCAAGGGATGATGAAGACTAGCAACAGCAGGGAGCCTTATACCACTTCTAGGCTGGAAGGGCTATGAGGTGAAGTGCCACCAGAACCTGGAGAGAGAACTCTCTCTGTAGCTGTGGAACAGTGCTGCCTGACAAGCTGAGACCTTAGGAGAGGACCCAAGCTCCTGGCTCAATACGGAGGCAGCCAGGGGACAAAATACCCCAGCCTCACTCTTCTCCTTCCTTCGGACTTCTGGCTGGTGCCTCCCATTGGATGAAGCTACCTGGAAGCGAGAAGGCAAGGAAGCCCATTGGTGGAGCCCATAAGGGTCAGCCTTTCAGAACACAGAGCAGAATGGAGAAGGGTAGAGAATAGATCTGGAGAGGGAACAGGGAATATCTGTGTAGAGTGCTTGCGAATGAGACTTGACTGATAAAACTAAAATATACATATACATTCATTTTTTAAAGCCCCCTCATATAGTTGTAAAGCCTGTGCACTGTAAGGAGGTGCCTTGCTGAGAAGGTCAATAGAGGCTGATATCCAAGGCAGGTACCCTTGCAAGGGCTGTAATTACCTGAAGGATGGAGCGTGTGTTTCCTTGATCAGAGATGCCAACTGCCCTCTAAACTGTGCAGCTAGGGGGCTGGACTTCACTGGGTGGTGGGCAGGGCCCTTTGGTCTTTTCTAATTTGCATTAAAACTATCATATAGACCAGCAGTGGCTGTGCGTCGCCCATGCACTAATATTTTAAACTCTGAAACAATAGAGCATCTAGTTAAGCATGCCAACTCTGGAATCAGACTACCTGGATTCTCATCTGAGTTCTGCAGTGTATCAAAAAGTGTGCCATTTACTCTCGTCAGTGAAATTAGGTTAATAATAATGCCGACTTCACAAGGCTAGTGTGAGGATTAGATGAAACAGTAGAGATAAAGCATTTAGCCCAACACCTGGCATGCAGTTTGAACTCCAAGAACATGAACAATTGTTTTATGGTTAATTTCCAATACTGTTTTTTGACTTCCATTCCTGCAGCCACCACAACATCCTGTGTGGTTAATCTCTTCCCCAACGCCCAGTCCCATCACCCCTTACACAGTGGCCTCCCTGTCATCTGTATCTGATACCTATACGTCCATCATCCTCTCGATCACATCACTTTCCAGTCAGCATTCATTTTCCCTGCAACATTCGCTTCTCTAGGCTTACATCCTAGCCATCTGTTATCTGTGGAGGATGCTCCCAAGTTATCTATCCTTCCAGTGAGACTCAGGAGCATCAAGCCTCCTAAAAAAGACTGAAAAAGAATAAACAGTGGTGGGAACTCTGCTTTGATTTTCAAGCCGCATCAAAATCTTCAACAGCCTTTAAATCGTCAGGATATCCTCTCTGTAGTTTAAGATTTGGTTGTACCACAATTCTAGGATTAAAACTTTAAATCTATTATGCTTGCTTTAAGGTTCCACAATGGACTTTAGAAAATAAGCATGCAAAGCAACGTAACCCGACTGTCCCTTCTCATGATCTGTTTTAGGCTGTGTTCTTTCTTTCCAAAACATACAAAGTATAAACTTTGGATATGTAAATTACATGTGGTGCAATTCATTATCATTTGCACTTCTGCTTTCCTCTCCCCACTGCCATGTCACCTTTGTCATGCACAAGAGGGCAGCAAGGCTGGACCTTACATCATTACAACAACTGAAAAATTAGGAGTCTCATGTCAGTGTTAAGTACATGGCAAATTAAATTCATCCTTAAGATTTTCTTTTCATCCTTAAGATTTTGATTGAAAGCATGATGCTATATCATCTAAAGTATGTTTTTTATCTATTGATTAAGGAGGCAGGTCTTTCCATAATTGTGTCCAGACTTTTAGGAGTAAAAGAAATGGTCCACGTGGCTCTAGTTTGATCAACTCATTCACCATCAGTTTCTGGTGAATTTACATATCTACCATCTAATGTTATACTAACCAGTGTGGTAACAAGTGACCATGGGTAGGGATGGAGAAGGATTACAAATGAATTGATTATAAGCGATATCACTTTTAAAAACAAGCCAGCAGACTCTCCTTTACATAAATACCTGGCATATGGTCTGAACTCAAAGAATATTAGCAGTTATCAAATGGTTATATCAAAGCAATAGAACAATTAAGGTTGTCCATAAAAATAGTATTTTTATGAATCAGCTAAATTAAGTTTTGTTGCAAGTAACAGAAAACCGAACTCAAATTGGCACACGCAACAATCAAATCTATTATCTTACATAAGAAGTCCAAAGTTAGTGTGGTCTCCAGACATGGTACATCAAGGCTCCAGCCCAGCTTTGTGACAGTCTTCCTGGCCCTGGCCTTGGGCTGATGGCAAGGTGGCTCCAGACACTATAGGTATCACTTGCAGACAAACAAAGTCCAGACTAAAGGAAGGAGAGAGACTGCCTCTTTCTTACAGCTTTGTGTAATCAGCTAGGAAGCTGTTCCCAGAAGCAGGAGACTGTTGTGGCTTATTGGCCAAGACTAGGTTATGTGTCTATTTTAACCCACTCAGTAGTAAGGGGAGTGACCATAGTTTATGCTATCATTGGGGTAGAATAGATTTTGGGGAGTCAACATTTAGTACAGAGCACATTTATTTATCTCTGAAGAGATTTTACGTGGAGATTAAGTTTGAGGGAAAGGGAAGTGTGTGTGTGTGTGTGTGTGTGTGTGTGTGTGTGTGTGTGTGAAAAATAGGTTTTTTGGCTAATGAAGGGGCATGATCTCAGGCCCCAAACTACAATGAATGGATAGCTCTCAAACACAGGTAAGGAGATCAAAGAGAAGTGCATCACAGCCAGGGACCCACAGAAAGGTGCAGCTTGTTTCAAAAAGATACTGTGGGCATGCACAGACAGCTGCACACTTCTCTCAGGGGTCATAGGCTTCTGTCTCAGAGGTGCTGGAGAAATCTTATTCTCTGCTCCCTGCTTTTGTGGGCTCTATAGACCAGGACCTCCACAGGCAAATGAGGACAAAAGGTGGGTGCCCACAAAGAGCAACCTGACAGGTGATGAAGAGGCCTCTTTACCCTCCAAAATGCTCCCCCTTTAAAAACAAAACGAAGCAAACCAAATGCACAAAAACACAGAGAGACCTAACTAGCCATCTGCTTAGGTGGACAAGATAGTTACCTATGGGATACAGGGTGGAAGGTTCTGTGCTGTCTCTCCAAACCCCATAGCACCCCACTCTGAGCTCAAAGCCATCAGTTCCACTATTGGATAAAGTACGTCTAAAGATTTTTCAAAAGTAAGTGCTTATGTGAAGAAGGCTACATTAAGCCACCAACAGCTTAGCATTAATTGTTACATCATAGAATCTAAGTGTACCTGCAAACAAGTGAATTCCCAAGATGGGCAGGATCTTTAAAAAGGGAGAAGCAACTTCTTTATCCGTTTGCTTAGCTTTCCAATAGACAAACATATCTGTGTAAAACACATAGGAAAATAATGTGATAATGAGATTCAAACATGTGCCCTACTTGAGCCAATGTATGAGGAAGAAACTGGGAAGTAAGAGTCTCAGGAGAGCGGCCCTGTGGCCCTCTGGGAGCTCCCCTTTTCCTGCCTTGCCTCCTGAGGGAAAGTGTGTTCTTCACTCCACTTCCTGTTTGTTGGTGAGAGATTGGCTCCTTTCCACATTACAATGGAAATTAATCAAGACATCTCCCAAGAATGAAGTATGACCTTGGGTTCATTTTAAACCTTTCTAAGGGAGTGAGTAGGTATGTGAAAATTTTGTATTGGGATGTTTAGTTCAGAAATACTTATACTTGATTGATGCCAAAACATTTATTAATCGTTCTGGAACCCTTCGGCTTTTGCCTCTCCCGTTGCGGAGCACAGGCTCCGGACGCGCAGGCTCAGCGGCCATGGCTCATGTGCCCAGCCGCTCCGCGACACGTGGGATCTTCCGGGACCGGGGCACCAACCCGTGTCCCCCGCATTGGCAGGCGGACTCCCAACCACTGCGCCACCAGGGAAGCCCCCCTTCGGCTTTTGACCCTGTCTCTACTGTTTGGTAGCAAAGGTGTCTCCCAAAGATGTAAAGAACTGGTATAACAAAGAAATTTTCCTTTGGGAATAGAAGTTAGTATTTTTTTAATTTACATCAGATCGATTCTTAATTTATTGTTGTTTTGTTTGTTTTACATTCACTAACTTCCTAAAAATAAGAAAATATCTAACCTTTAAAAATTATGAATCACTGTATTGTACAACTGTAACATATAATATTGTATGTCAATTATACTTCAATAAAAAATAAAGGGACTTCCCTGGTGGTCCAGTGGGTAAGACTCCTCAGTCCCAATGCAGGGGGCCCAGGTTCCATCCCTGGTCAGGGAACTAGATCCCACATGCATGCCACAACTAAGAGTCCATATGATGCAACTAAGGAGTCCACATGCTGCAACTAAAGATCCCACATGCTGCCATGAAGGTCCCACGTGCCGCAACTAAGACCCAGAGCAGCCAAAATAAATATATAAAATAAATAATAAATAAAAGCTCAACAGATAACAAGTTTCTTTTTTAAAAAAATATAAATAAATAAATAAGTAAATACATAAATAAATAAAAAAAGAAAATATCTGAAGTGTAGGTTCTGGGTGTTCTTAGGTACACTATTGCTAAGGAGAGGAGGTTAGCATTGATTGAACATCTGCTACATGTCTTTCATGCCTCAACTTTGCTCACTTCTCTTGAAAGCAACCCTGTGCAGTTCAGTATCACTAGCATCATGATGAACAGCTCTGGGTTCCAGCTCAGGCACTGCACTCATGAGCTGAACGACCTGGGTGCTCCCATATAGGAAGGAGATAATAACAGTACCTACCTCCTGAGATTGTTATGAGATTAAAGGAGTTAAGGAACCTTCAGTGCTCTTACTCCAGCACCTTGCAAATAATAAGCACTTAATAAAAATCTGCTCTTTTCTTATTTTATAGATCAGAAAATTGTATATCAAAGAGATTAAGTAACTTGTCATATCTGAGAGAGTTTATTTGCCTAAGGTCACTACATTAATAAATCATGAGAGAGGGATTTAAATGCTTTTATCTAATTTCAGGTCTATCCAATTCTAGAGCCTGGCTGTTTCACAAATATGTCATATTTCTGCTGAATATCTATTTCAAATACTCTATTCCACACAGGATAATAGGACAAAGTGCCCCAAAAGTTGGAGATCAAAATTAATTTTTGGGCTTCCCTGGTGGCGCAGTGGTTGAGAGTCCGCCTGCCGATGCAGGGGACGCAGGTTCGGGCCCGGTCCGGGAAGTTCCCACATGCCGCGGAGCAGCTGGGCCCGTGAGCCATGGCCGCTGAGCCTGCGCGTCCGGAGCCTGTGCTCCGCAACGGGAGAGGCCACAGCAGTGAGAGGCCCGCGTACCGCAAAAAAAAAAAAAAAAAATAATAATAATAATAATAACTTTTTTGGTATACTCCTGAGTGCTCTGCACTTAAAGGGCACTAAGTGGATGTTGCTGAATGACCAACAGATGGATAGTCTATGCCTAAGACCCTGACAAACTACAGTTGGTCCTGTGTATCCATGGGTTCTGCATCTGGGGATTCAACCGAGGGTTGAAAATTTTTGGTTAAAAAAATTCCAGGGCTTCCCTGGTGGCGCAGTGGTTGAGAATCTGCCTGCTGATGCAGGGGACACGGGTTTGAGCCCTGGCCTGGCAGAATCCCACAGGCCGCGGAGCAGCTAGGCCCGTGAGCCACAACTACTGAGCCTGCGCATCTGGAGCCTGTGCTCCGCAACAAGAGAGGCCGCGATAGTAAGAGGCCCGCGCACCACGATGAAGAGTGGCCCCTGCTTGCCACAGCTAGAGAAAGCCCTCGCACAGAAACCAAGACCCAACACAGCAAAAATAAATAAATTAATTTAAAGACAAATTTCCAAAAAGCAAAACTTGAATTTGCCACACACTGCAAATATTTTTACATTGTATTAGGTATCATAAATAATCTAGAGATGATTTGAAGTATGCAGGAAGATGTGCATAGCTTATATGCAAATACTTCACCATTTTACATAAGGGACTTGAGCATCTATGGAGTTTGGTATCCATGGGGGTCCTGGAGCCAATCCCCTTTGGATACTGAGGGATGACTGTATTTTGTTGCCATTTTGAGTGATGGCCTGAAAATGTGATAATATTCTATCCACGTTACTGTGATCTTTACTCATGAAGACCATCTCTATATACTTTAAGACATAAATTAGCTAGGAAAAAATGATTTTTGCTGAGTTTGTTCTTCTCACACATTAGAGAAAGGAACTAAAGTTTCCACAGAGGTTTTGGAGCTAAATGAATTTCTTTAGTTCACCAGAACATGCAGATATATCTGAGGGTCCCAGCTATGATTAATTGTTGCTTTTTTTCCAGTAATTTCAGTGGAATTTATTTTTCTGTCCAGGGTTTACTTTGTACGTCAGATATATTATGAGAAGTGGGAAGGGAGTAGGTGTGAATTATAAAACAAGCTGAGCAGGTATAGTTTAGGGGATAATTTTGTTGAAATCCTTTTTCTTGGAGTATCCCCTATAAGACTAAGATTGCCAAAGCCCTTCCTAAGGTAGGGGATCTCTTCAGGCATCTTCCCCTTAGTGTTACATGTGGGAACTATTGAGTTGAAGTGCTTCAACATGGTAGAATCAAACAAAAGCTGGAAAACCAGAATGTGAATTAGAATGTCATTCTAATTTTATTGACTTGCAGTATTCATTTTCTTTTTCTTTTTTGAAATCTTATTACATACTTATAGATTTATTTACTTTTCCTCTTTTTTAAAAATTGAGATATAATTGACATATAACATTCGATTTGTTTCTGGTGTCTGACATGATGATTCAATATATGGATATATTGTGAAATGATCACCACAATAAGTCTAGTTCATACCCATCACCACACATAGTTACAAATTTTTTTTCTGCCGTGGAACATCTTTTTATATAGTTTACAAATGGATATCCAAGTGGATGTGGATATATGACACCAAGGTCAAATTGAATGTGCCCAAATAAAACAACCACCAAAGAGAAACTTGATATGGTTTAGCTGACCTATAAGGTAAGATTGCTCTTTGACACCAGGATTTTAAAGGCATTTCAATGCATTATGTTACAGGTTATAGCAAACATAATTGGTGATTTAATTTTGAATAGTTAAGTCCCTACAAAAGAGTCAATTTGAAATATTTAAATCACCCCAGAATATAAAAATAAATGCATGGTTTTCTGGTATGTAAAGTTTTACCTCAGATGGGAAAAAAAAGGCCTCCAAACAAATTCTGGATTCTATTTAACAATAAGCAGGCTGATATGTTTAGGAAAGGTGTGCTGACATTTTCCATTAAATTTGAAATGCATCAAGAAAGAAGGCTTGCTGGATGGATATCGGAGTGAGTAGACAGACATGTGATAACACAAATCTAGGGAAATGTTAATTGTAGGATCTAGGTGGTAGGTAGATGGGTATTCATTGCATAGTTCTTTCAACTTTATACCAGGTTTGAAATTTTTCAATAAAATGTTAGAAAAAAAGCATGAATGTGTGGATTAAATTACTTATAGTCATATTTAATTGAAAAGAAGAGTCCAGAATATGCATGTATTATAGGAAGTCTCACAGTAAGTGAACTTGATACATGAAAATGTAGAATTAATGATATGGACTGCAAGCTATTGAGCACTTAGTATGTGCCAGTTTTTGTACAAACTGCTTAATAAGTGTTATCTAATTTAATGTAATACAAGTATTGTTTGAAGTACAGATTATTATCCTAACTTCACAAGTTAGGAAAAGTTATGAAAAGGTTACATAAATTGCAGGAAAGTGTGTATCCAGTAAGCGGCACAGCTGAGAGTCAAACCACATCAGTCACTACACTCCAGAAAAGGGAAATTTAAATTAGAGGCATTTAGAGATTATCGAGTATCCCCTCCTTTGGTACAAATGACACAAAGAAGCAGTAGCACTAGAATCCCAGAATTCTTACTCTTTGGTCAAGACTTTTGCCACTAGTCATGATATCTCTCTGACTACAGTTGTTTTCTACAAAATGGATTCACTATAGGCTTCCCTTAAGTAACATTTCCATAATGTACTTCAACCATAATGTGATAGAGCAGAATTTGATCTATATACTTTTTTCAGGTATCGTATGTCATAAACAATGGCACCCTGCTGCTATAAACAGTATGTCCAAAAGTGTAACATTAGCTTGAGTTTTTTTTTTGTGGAACGCGGGCCTCTCACTGTTGTGGCCTCTCCCGTTGCGAAGCACAGGCTCCGGACGCGCAGGCTCAGCAGCCATGGCTCACGGGCCCAGCCGCTCCGCAGCATGTGGGATCTTCCCGGACCAGGGCACGAACCCGTGTCCCCTGCATTGGCAGGCGGACTCCCAACCACTGCGCCACCAGGGAAGCCCTAGCTTGAGTTTTTGAATGCACTGAAATTGTGTATATTTCCCTGGTGGGAAAAACACACGAAATTCTGAAATAAATATGCATTGCATCCATTTGAGTGAAAATGCTATAATTCTGCTTATTGTGGAGTTTTTTTCACAGTTCAGTTCCAAACCCACGACTTTCTGGGATTTTTTTTTTTTAAGCAGTGACTGATTTGCACAGTGCAAACCACCTAAAACAAAAGTGAACGTAGAAGTTGAACATCAAAAAAACAAAGAGGGCATATTTGTGCCCTTTTCCCCATTTGCACCCTCCAGCTTATGTCTTCAGTTCTGCTCCCAAAATTCTGATCTGGGAGTGTGGCAGCATCGAAGAAATGAAGAGACTCACTAAAGCTTTTAGGTTATAAGTTCTGAGCAGTTGTCCATCTTCTCTAGCGCAATTGGTCAAATGTTTGGCGGCTTTGGGCTAAGAAGTCCTGGATTTAACTTTTGGGTCCACCACTCACTAGATGAGGATAGTGAAGCTCCTTATCTTCTGAGTCATTTTTCCATCAGCCATAAAATACTTGCCTGACAGGATTACTGTGGGCATCAAAGGAAAATGTGTTTATGCTTTGAAAACAAAACAATAAAAACTAAGAACAACACAATAAACAATGTTTAAATTTTGCCAATTTGTTCGTTCTTGCCATTTTCTGTAAGGCATAATTATGTTACCACAGTGTGATGAAACTATGAACATATTTCTTGATTTCCGAACATAGAAGACAATTCTCCATGGGTGTCTTGCATAGCTGCACACCTTTCATGTGAGGCACTGATTGCCTTTATTATGGACTATCTTTTCAAAATTTTTGGTATAGCTGACACCTTTGAAAGACAGAAATAGTGTCTCTCTCTGGAGCAAAGAGCAGGCATGTTTATTGTCCTGTATAAAAGTTTTGGGTTCCCTAACCTCAGGGTTTCTTTCCCATAACACAATCCACTGCATGTGTAGTTATTCATCTGGGCTTGTCTGTGTCATCCTAGAAATGGGCCTTGGGCAGCTGGTACAAATGCAGGTTCTTCAGCTACTGCCACTGCTGTGTGTAATAGAGTCTCTTGTCTCTGACTCAGGAGTCTCATGTCTTCTACCAGCCTTCAAAGCAAGCTAATTCCTTCGTTAGCAAGAAGAGTAAAATCTCAGACCCTTCACCGTTCTTGACAAGAAGGTGGGATGGAAAATAGAGACAAAAATTCTTCCTATCATCTCTTGAGACCATTTTTACAAAATATATGTCCTCTTTTTGGGAGAATGGGCAGCACATTGTAGGAATTAAACACTTAGACTCTGTGGCCAGACTGTCTGGGTTCTAATCATGTCTAGGTCTCTTTCTGGTTTGGGTTTCTCGAGAAACAAACTCTAAGATAAGGATATGAGAGAAAACAGTTTATTTTGGGAGGTAATCTCAGAAATCACTGGTAATGACTAAGGAAATAAGAAAGGCAAGGGAAGGCAGCCAATTAATGACGAATTTTTAAGTAAGTTATAACTGTGAGTAACAAAAGTTTAATCCCACTTGGGAACTCTTAGTAGGCAATATAGAATACGTGCCTCTGAGCTACCCTACCTGAGGGGTGAGGGACCTGAGATATTTTATACCAAAGTCCATCTGTCATTGATTGAGGGCTCCTGGGAGGAGGTTGGGGCAGATTCTAGCTCTGGCTTTTCTGGTCTGTCTTGCATACAGCAAAACATACACAAAGTGGCCTGCAGCAGGCCCTGGCAGTTAGAAAGAAGTAAGGCCTGGGTGTGCACTACATTGATAAGGCCAAGGGAATATAGTTGGCACACCCACAGCCTTTGCTACAGACATCCTCTATCAGTATATTCCTAGGAAGTCACTCATCTTGTTTAAGACCTAGTTTCTTCCTCTATAAAATGGAAATAATAATAGCTTCAACCACATAGGGTTGAGAGGAGTAAAGATTCAATCCATGTAAAATACTTAAAGTAGGCCATAACATTTCATAAGCACTTAGTGAATGTTGGCTGTTGTTATAGAGAAAGATGACTTTTATTGATTGATTAATATTTCATCTATATCATTCTCTGGTATTCTGGAGGTCGGCTTCTAATTCCTGAACATCAAGAAGTCTTATTTTAGTAAATGCCTGTGATGGACTTTTATAGATTCAAGGTATTTTTATATTTGTCATTTGTCAAGGGCCAACACTGGCTGCTTCATGGGAAGCACCAAGAAAGATGTGTTTAAAATGTATTATTCCTATTTAAATTTCCTTAGAGAATTTATGGGGCTAAGCTCTCCTGAACTCTTTAATTTAGATTTACTGCTTTGTCAGAGAAACTAATTAAATCTTATTTGAAGTGTCAGTAACACAGCAGCTTTAAACTCAGTTTTCTCTTCTTCTATTATGGGAATGAGAATACAAAAGAGAATTGTATTTTAAACTCAATTTTCTAGCATTATGTATCATTTATGTTAGACTCCTGTGAATCAGCATCATAGTAACTATGGAATTCACCAAAACAAAACACTCAAGAATTTTAGTAAGCCCACTTAACTTTTGATTAAGGTAAAATTCTGCTATTAAGCTAAACACATGAGTAGGAAATTACAGTTTACCAAGGAAGAGACATATTTATGAAAACCAGCTCTTCAAAGGTCTATAGATTTGCCTGTTTCCTACTCTAATAAAATCCCTGACCTCCATTCCCTTTTATTCTTCCCAGGCAGTCCTCTTGGCTTGCTCT